>NW_023276807.1:264517103-264787103 GCF_003668045.3 Cricetulus griseus | reverse complement strand
ACACCACACATGCATTACAGTAGGTTTCAGTGTATATTTCATATATTATTTTTTGCTGCTGCCACTGGGATAGAGAATACTTTAATTTGATTTTAATCTTCAGTAAGACGGGGTTGTCACTATCAGTTTTACTGACAGAAACCTTTTCTTCTATCTTGCAGTATTATACTGTAACAAGGGTTCCCAATAATAAGCAGATCTTAAAATAGACCTTTTGAGTGGGAGATCATCTCTGTCTTCAACAGAGACAATTATAATTACTTCACAACTGCTACAATAGGTGATTTAGATGTCAGGAAAGAAAGGCTCTGTTTTAAATAAATATTTCATATATGATGGTCATAACAAGGAGCTACCTGAAGGGATGAGGCAGTTCAATATCAAGACACTGCAAGACTGTCTCTTGGTGGGACTTCTCTTTGCTGGGACCACGCCTCAGCTGATAATTATGTGATAACTTTACTCTTAGAGCCATTTAGCTCCACAACAAAATTATGAAGAATGCACATTTTCGCACATTTTGGCACATTCCATTTTGCCAAACGCACACTCCTCCTCTTTCTTTCTCAATATTCCTGCCCAGAGTGTACACATTAATCATTGAGAGTTCTTCACTGACTCATCAGTGTTATCCCAGGTCTATAATTTACATTAAATTCTTGCTCTTCTGTTCCAGGTTTTGACAAGTGTGAAACAACATCTAGACACCACCGGCATGTCAAAAACCATAGTTTCATTGTCTTAAAAATTATTTTTGGCTGCCTATTTATTATTTTTCCTTAAACTATCTATTCATGCCATAGTTTTTTTCCACTTTATAATCATGCAATGAGAGTATATAGACCTTTTTAAATAGGTGGCTATGCTTCCTGGAAGAATATTAATCTTTCTGATGTACAATTGAATCAGAAGTTAATCACTAATATTCTTTTCATTGCTCCCAGTGTAAAACATATTAGAGATGTAAAAGTCCTTGAAGGATTTCCTTCACATCTCATGTTTCTTATTGCATCCCACCTACAGTGCTTAAGTGGTCATAGTCCACTCAGGAACATTATGGTGTTGACTATGGATAATTCATGGTTCTCTCCCCCTCTCCCCTTACTAGGAATGCACTCATTCCTACCAATCACTAGAAGCATTAAAATTATTTCTAGGGTTTCACTCAGAAATCCATTCACCCAGAGAATTCCAAAGAAATCTGAAACTGTGAGCTCATATGTAGCATCTGGCATCCTGTCACTTCACCATGGTACCAGAAAATTCTACTGAAAACGTCTGCTATATCTTACATCATTCAGCAAAGTCCTCAGAGGCCACCACTTCTCCAGTATCTAACATAAGGCTGTCTTTTGATTTCTACATAGACCTGTTCTCTGGTTTGAGGGAAATCATTCAGCTTGATTAATTTGCTAACAAAATCAAGATACATATTATTAAGTCATCTTTATATATCAACATTATTTAAACACTCAAGTAAAAATTCTGAATTAGAATTAATTTCCACCCTACATTACTTCTTTTCTACAAACAAGGAGAGCTCTCTGTAAGGAAATATAGAGGCATAAAGGTATCTTTCTTTCTGCCTTTCTTTCTGCCTTTCTTTCTGCCTTTCTTTCTTTCTTTCTTTCTTTCTTTCTTTCTTTCTTTCTTTCTTTCTTTCTTCCTATTTAATTATTTTACAGTGGCTCATTTTATAGGTAGTTTTATCATGTTTTCAATCCCAGTGAGAAAAACAATGTGCTTAAATTGTAACACTACTTATTTTTGTATTTTAGTTTTAGAAGTAAACAGAAGGAGATATGAAAACTAAATGCAACAGCCCAGTTAAATTTCCTGGGAATATTGCTAACTTCCTTCGTTCCTGGGATGCTTGCTTACTGATGTATTTGTATCTGATACCCGAAGCTTCTTTGTGATTAAGGAACATTTCCTTACAGTGATGGAACCACCATAATTTACCTCCACATGTGATATATTAATTATCATTATAAGTCTAGATAGTATCTTTTTTCAAAGTAGTTTACCATAGCATTAGTCATGTAAGGAACTGTAAAAAAAATGATTTTATCCCTAAATACCCATAGGAAACATTACTTTTGCCCTTTAGAAATTTAAAAACACATCAGCACTGTGTTAAAGGATTTGTTAAACCTTTAGGAAAAAGCTGTTTAGTGTTGCCTGCCTCTGCATGTACTTGATTTGACAACATTTCTCCTGTTACTGTTACACTTTATCCCGTGCCTGAGTTCTAAGAACTATGCAATGGGAAAGCTTGCTTTGCTCTTTGTTGCCTATGTGATCATGGCCACATCTTTAACATCCTTGAGCCTTGATTTTTTTCTTTTTTTTGCTTGTTTTACTATTTTGAAATTTTTGAAAGAAAACTAAAAACATGTTTTATTAGTCTGAGAACTTCACATAACATTTTATATTGCATTTTGATCTTTTTTTTTCACTAACTCTTCCCAGATCCATCCCCCTTCCTCCCTAACCTACCTAGGTTAGGGAAGTTTTTTAAACCATCAAGATCAATTTGTGCTGCCTAAACAGTTTTGCATATGTGGCCTTCCATCGAAGCACGGTTGACTTACCAGGGGATAGTCTCCTAGGAAAAAGTGACTCTCCCTCTCCCAGTAGCCAACAATTGCAATAGCTCCTTGACTCCTTGTAGTCCTCTCCTTTTCTATGCTGGTATTTAGTCTGGCTTCGTGTTTCATCGGTCTTGTGCATGCTGTCACAACTGTGGTGACTTCATGTGTGTGGCTTCCCTGTGGGGTTCATAAGACACTCTTTTTGTAGTCATTAACCACCTCCAGATCTTATACTTTTTTCCTTATCTGTTTATAAAGTATCTTATTTATTTATTTAAGTTAATCACAAGCTTACTTCACATATCAATCCCAGCTCCCTCACCCTCCCCTCCTCTCCTGCTCCAACCAATCCCCCTCCATCCCCACTCTGCGCCCCAGGGAGGGTGATGTCTCTCATGGGAGATCCTCAGAGTCTGTCATGTTATTTGGATCAGGGTCTAGGCCCTCCCCCATGTTTCCAGACTGAGAGAGCATCCCTCCTTCTGGAGTGGGCTCCCAAAGTCCATTTGTATGCCAGGGATAAATACTGGTCTACTCCATAGATTGTTTTAAACCCCGGTCTTTTTTTATTTATAGTTCAACATTTTTATTAGCAAAAATCAGACTTCCCTGTTTCTTTAACAGTCTGTCTGCCTTCTCATCTTTACCAAAAAAATTGTTGAATGAATGACTGCAAATGCTTACAACTTATTATTCTCTACAAATAATATTTTGTCATCCATCTTTAAATTTATAGTAATAAAATCATTCATTAAATTAAATGTGCATCTTGTACATGTCTACATTCTGGTAAGTACCAAATAGACGTTTTCTCCATTTACCTGACACCAAGGCTGTTTATCTAAGTATTCATAAGCAGGGCTTGATCTTCAATTTCTATTTTACTCAGAGTGGCCATGTCTTCTTCTTCTTTTTTTTTAGGTAGTTGTGGTTATACTCTGAAATCACTGCCTTGCTTGATACTTTTACCAAGAGGGATCTTCTGTTTCATTTTCCTACATGACTTTTTATTTATTTTTTGTTTTTGTTTTTGTTTTTCGAGACAGGGTTTTTCTGTGGCTTTGGAGGCTGTCCTGGAACTAGCTCTTGTAGACCAGGCTGGTCTGGAACTCACAGAGATCTGCCTGCCTCTGCCTCCTAAGTGCTGGGATTAAAGGCATGTGCCACCACTGTCTGGCTCCCACATGACTTTCAATGCCTAATCTTAACACATTGTTTCCAGGAAAATACTCTAAAATAATTTTGAATGCTCTATAGTTCATGGCTATGGTGAGTGAATTGAATTCATTGGCTTTCTCTTTTTCTTACTTTCCTTTTCAGATATTTTCATCCTGTCAAACTATATTATATAGTACAGAAATAAACTTACTGTGATTTTCTCAATAATATGAGTGACACTCTTTCTCAAGATATACATACTTTCCCTTTTCAATGTTGATAACACCTGATAAATACACAAATTTTCTATTCATTTTATTATTTTTCATTTATCTTTCTATAATTGATCAAAACTTTTGAGATAACAATGAACAAGAACTTAGTATTTCCACTGTACTAGAAAGAGAAGTGGAATTAAAACAATTTTCATTTTTATATCAGTAAAGGCTAGATTTAAAATCCATTTGAGTACTTTTAACACACACACACACACACACACACACACACACACACACACACACACCTATACAGACTATTCTTTTAATCTTGGAACTAAAATCATATTCCCAGATTTCTGTACACAAGTATGTCCTGTCTTGTTTCTACTCATTTTGTATTTGGGGCTTATCTTTCCTTTCCAATATTTGCCCTTTTAATCCTACAGTGATCCACTTTAAATACATTAAGATCACATGTGTAATGTTTTCCTTCATTTTTGGTCATTCTTAAAATAGAGGTTTTTTTTTTATCTAATAAGACACATTCTTCTTCATGTAACCATGGTAACCAGATCTGTAGTGTACAATGAGTTTCAGAATCTATATGACTTGAAATAAAAATGAGTATATATATATATATATATATATATATATATATATATATTGTCTTCTCCACTCACAAAGCACTTTTGATTTTATTTTTCCTCTAACATATTAGGAAGCAAGCTCTATGTCCACAATATATTAAAATGATATATTTCTCCTTTCTACTCTGTAAAGATATTTTCAACCTAAACAAATATGGGGAACTTTATAGGGCATTTTATTGACAAAAACTTATATGAATATGTATGGTACTTAATGTTAGTGATTATATAATGAGGCATTTTATAAAATTTTGTGAGTTTAATACTCTAATAATTCACCATTTGAAATCAGTAGCTCAAATTACTTTAACTTGTAATACAATAGCTTATACTGGTAACAGTGATTCAAAACTAATTAACAATTGTTGTAAACTATTAACTGTATCTTTAGTCTGTGCTGCCCTTGACTTTAACCAAACATTTGAATTATTGTATGCTTTTAATCAAGAAAATAAATTCATAATAAATTTCAATGCATAACTTTTCTGTTATATTTTTGTTGTTTTAAAATATACTTAGACACATTTATATATGTTTACAGTGTATGAGCTCCTGTGGAGAACACAAGTGATATTGAAAGACTCTGTTATTTTTCACCATTTGAGTTCTAGGGATTGAACTCATGTGATCTGTCTTGGAATTGTACATATGTGTTGTTCTTAAGCAACTTAATGCCTATTTGACTGTAATCAAATATAAATCCATCCATTCTGTTTTTGTGATCCTGGCTTTGACTAATTCCCTGCCTTTCTTGGAATTTGTCACTTCATTTGTGAGACTAAACCTTGCTCTTCCTCATACTCCATCCTTCAGGTTTATGTAAATGATTGCTTTCTTTGGTCAGCTTCCAGCCCTACTGAAATGAAACCAACTCCTCAAATTTTCTATCAGGGTCAGTTCTAATGAGCAATGTACATTCCATCTATTATATCATTTACCTGTAATAAATGCTCCAAAAAACCAAACTCCCTGTCATTCACTGGCATGTTTCATTTTCCTGCCGCACCATTGCTGCTAATCTACTGTCTGTACAATGTTGTCATTGCACAGTGTATAAGGTAAAAATTAAGTATCCAATCTTAGGATCTCAGAGTCTATTGAATAACATATATAAATCAAATGTTAGGAGGTAATATTTGTTCTAGGACAATAATTTTTGTGTCCATTAGCTAGAATTTCAAAAGAGTAGAACCAACTTCCCCACAGGACATCTTTGGTAAAAGAGAGAACATCTACCAACATATTTTCGAGTTGCCATGTAAAACTAGTCATTGTTACCATATGCTAATATCTCCTTGTTCTGAAAAATGCATACACTGTCAATGTCTTTACATTTCAGCCTTAGAGATATTCAAGAACAATCTGCATAAATGAAGCACTGTATAAAAGAGAATAATGACTACAAATGGAACAATACTTTAAGATATATTAAAATGCTTAATTGTAATCATCAACTTAAGATACATTTTTTCATTGTATGATTCAGTGTGTGTGTGTGTCTGTGTGTTAATTTTCTTTGATAGTTATCCTCATGGTCAACTTAATATTTTTCAGTAATACATAGGAGATCAATAAAGTACATCTCTGGGTTATTCTCTGTAGTTCAGATACAACTGGAGTAGTACTTAAGTGTTCTGACCAGAGTATGAGTGGCTGTAAGATTTCTTAATTCAATGCTCTCATGGGAAGTGGAAAAATAGGGGCTTCCCTAAGAAAAACCATTTTCCTAAGGGTCTGTACTTGGGTACTGTGTTCTGTTTTGTTTCCTTCTGCCTTTCCCGATTTCTGTTATTTTAGGTTGTACAATATGAAATACCCTGTGTCACATATCCTTCCTGCCAAAATGAATTGGCAGGTCTAGAACTGTGATCAAAAGTTTTATATTCTTTCTTGTTTTTTACTAAGTTGTTTGCATTTTGTTATAACAATTAGAAAGATAGTAGATAAAATAACTCACAGTATCACAACCTTAACTCTTCTATCTTCTTTTTCTTTTTAATTTTGTAATTGTATTTATGTACAAAAAATTTAGCAGTGTATGTATATTTAACCCAGTTTAGTGGAGAGTTATTTGGCCTTTGCCTTTTCCAGCTTGGCAATGCAAGCCACAGATTTAGGACCCAGGACATTGCCACTCCAGTGGCAGATCTCATCACATCTGTCTGTCATTGTAGTTGGTCCTAATAGCTTCCACCAGCTTAGCCAGAGGACCAGTGTCTTTTGAGTTAACCTGTGTGAAGGCAACAGTGATGTGTGTTTTTCTGTGGACTAGCTGCGCCAGCCTGGCCTTTCGCTTGATGGTGTGGTAGGGGACCCCATCTTTCAACACAGTGCAGTCGGGAAGACCATCAGCTCAGCTGGGTCTACATTATGGTCAATCGCCAGCGGCTGAGCCTTTTTGTTTTCCACCAAGGTGGTGACTGTATTGACTCTTGCAGGAGGGATGGACAGGTGGTCTCTTAGTTGGGAGGATCCCTTTGACAGCAGCTATCTTTGCAGCATGGGCCAACAGCCTTTGATTCTCCTCCTCCTGTGTCTCTGCTCTGTAATTGTGGCAAATGAAAGCAGCAAGGTAGCTGCTTGTGATCCAGGGCTTGGGTGAACTGGATAACAGCAGGAGGTACTTTGAGCTGCTAATAGATAACTCTGCTGCTGCAGCCTACTGCAGAGTGGATATTTGACCAAGCATGTAAGATATCTTTTGGACTGGACATCCTGACCAATGTCAAAGTCTTTAGGCCTTTTCTCAAACAAAGGGTTCACCACCTTTTTGATCTTCTCTTTCTACATGGTGGCTGGTGACTAGGTCACCTTCTTCCCCTTGGTGTTCATTCATTCCTTTGGGCCTCTTGATTGGCTAGAGGAGAGAGCTCTTCTATCTTCTTAATTAACAAACACTTTTCACAGTTTCCTTGATTGGGAAAATATTATACACCAGGTAAACCCCATCTCTACAGACTGCTAACATTCCCTCAGAGCCCACCCAGCTTACCCACAAGAGCACTACCCATACACGGTCACCACATCCCGGCTCACACCTACCTTGCAAGTTCCATGATCCACCATAGGCTGAGCTGGCACCCAGAGTCCCAGGTAAGTACCCTGCCCAAAGACCATCAACACTCCCTCAGTGCCTGTCCAGCCTGTTCCCAACCACCACTTCTACAACTGTCATGATAGCTGGACCCACATCTCTGGTGGGAAACTCGTAGGCTGCCAGAACTACAGGTATGTATGGTGGTTGCTAGCAGACCTCCGCGACTTTTTCAGTGCTTGTCCAGCCACTCACTGTGTGACCCTCCCCTCCTTGTTACTATTCTGTGGCTCACAACTACAGTAGAAGCACCCCTGAGGGATCAGAGGACATTTTGGCCACCACAACCACAGGTAGTCTGTCCACTCCACCACAGTTCCTACTCAGTGCCCACCCAGACTATCCCTGTGACTCTGTTTCCTCTGAGGGATCGTTGGCTGCATTGGACCATAAGGGTAGAGGGAGAAGAAGCAGGGAACAGGGTCAGGACAACTGTAGGATGGAGACAGCCCTCTGGTAGATAGACTTCAGATACTTTCCTCTGGAGTATAAGGAATATATAGAATCGGAGAGTCTGAGGACAAACCCTAATTGGCTTTGTGTGGCATGGCCTAACCGTGATAGCTTGAAATATGACATAGTGGCCAAATGTCCACTATGGGTTGTGTCAGCGTTTTCCAACAAACCAAGGATTTTTTTGTTATCTCCAGAGCCAAGTAAACAACATTTACTAAAACATTGGCTATCGCTTCAGGCAGCTGTGGAGATATATTATCTGCCACTAAGAGCAGTGTTAAAATTTTCACCCAAATCAACTAATATTAATAGTTTTCTTCCAGTTATATATGCACACCTTTAGAGTTTATTTCGAAGCTGTTCCACCATAGACTGACAATTGTTATAGCTTGCTGCTAAATCTAATTTTTGTAACTCATAATCTCAATTTTATCTTTGTTGATTGGTATTGTCTTGAGGTTTGTTTTATAGCAATATAGGGGACCATGTTAGATGATTCATGGAACAAAACATTTCATCTTATTTTTTAATTAAAAGTAGACTACCAGATAATACAGCACTTACAAGTATAGGCATATATAATCAAAAAGAGTAAAGACAAGTTTCTCAAAACTGGCACCTGCAGTCTCTTCTTTACTGGAAAATTATTTCCAACAACAGCATACGGAAACAAGTCAAAAGTCCACTACAGCTGGATGGATGAAATATGTGGTATATACCTATAACAAAATATAATTCAGTCTTAAAAAATAATAAAATTCTACCATATGTGACAAAATGATTGAATTTAGGAACATAATGATAAGTGAAATAAACTACTTACAGAGGACAAATGCTTCTGGCTTTCATTTGCATGAGTTTTCTAAAATAAATCCATAAAAGCAGCCTATAATGGTGGTTGCTAAGGTCTAGAGGGAGCAGGGTATTACATTTACTGTATTGAGAAGGATAAGCTCTAGAGGTTTGTTCTTCTGTAACATGGAACTTATACCTAAGGTGCTGACAGTAGATGTCATGTTAAATATTCTTAGGACAAACCAATCTATATGCATTCACTTAAAGGGAAGCAAGGAAAGTCCATTGGGTTACAGTTACATTGGCTACTCTGATCATGATGATAGTTTTATGATATTAAAGTACCAAAACTACCAAACTGTAGAAATGAAGCATAAAAAATTATCATTTATGCCTCAGTAAATGTAACTCAAAAGCTTACACTTTTCTGAGCATTTACTGCCTTGTATTTTGGAGTTCTACGTTGTCTTTGGAACTGAGTCCTGACACAGAAATCCACGGTTGAAATGCACATTGTATTTTCATTCACCTTGTGAATTCTTTGTGAAAACAACATGAGATTTGTTGCCAGCTTTTATTGATCTGTCCCCAGGCTTTGACCTTAAGAGCCCACCTATGGCTGAGTTGTTTGGTGTCAACAGACACTAGGAGGATGATGATGTCTCTTAGTCCCTCAAATTCCCCAGGGTTTAGAGTTAATAGCAGAAACCTCCTGAAGAGTCTCATAACAAATTTGAGAGGTCAGAGGTTTTCTTTTCATTTTGTAAACATGCAGCCTTGTGACTTGATAGTTAGATAATATTGACTTGTAAAAAATGCATCTCTCCAAACTGTCAAAACTATAAAGTTGTATTTATTGTTAAATGTTTGCAGGTTTGCTAAACTTTAAAAACTTACATGGATATCAGTTCAGGACTAAATATCAAATTTAAAAAAATAGAAAATATTTCTTTTGAATATGCTAATATTTACTAAAACAGGCAATAAATTAGGTCCACCAGTATGTATATATACAAACATACTCAGTGATTATGGCTGGTCGTAGGTTTGTGGAATTTATTGTACTTTCCTATTTCTGTGTTTAACACCTAATGAACATTTCAATGTAGTTTGTATCAACAGTTCTTCCATTTATGTATTTTTTTGACGTAAGGTTTTTGGTAACTCAGTCCAGTCTCAAACTACATGTCCCTGAGGATGTCCTTGAACCCTGGATCTTCCTGCCCTCAGCTCTCAAGTGCTGAGGTTACAAGCATGCACATGCAGACTCCAGATGCTTTTAAACTTTAAAATGTGTTTTTAGTGGGTACTTTTTCTTAGCAAGGTATACATATGAAAATAAAGACATATGATACATGAAAATGCATATTTCTTCATTTCTCTATGCCAGTTTTGATAAATGAATTTCTATTAGTCATTTAAGAAAAATGAAATGTGAGGCTTTCCAGTGACCCAGTGTGTCATAACTTCAGAGAATAAAGCATCACTTCTCACAATAAATTCACACAATTCTATGCTTACTAAATTTTAGAAATTCCTGTCATTCACAATCCCAGTTCTGTGGTTGATCCTAATAGATGTCAAGGGAAGATGTTAGCATTGTTCTCTACAGCTGCCAAGAAGTTCTTTGGAATCAACATCACTGACAAGATCTTGTCTGCTGATAGAAACATTGGCTCATGAATCTGATTGTATTTACCGCATTAACATGGATGCTGTGTATTTTAATCCTATCCCTATTCATATACTAAAGACAATAGTGGCATTATCTTATTCTATTTGAGCTGTTTTTACACATTTCCACCAACTGGGTAATCTATGCAGAGTGGTATTTTATTGTTTCCAGTCATGGAGGTTCAAAATATGAGCAGAGAAGGTGTCAGTGACAACACCCTGTTGTTGAACATCGAACATCATCAAGAAGAAGGCTTGCATTGAAAGAGAGACCAGGCCTCATGGGATCAGCGATGGCATTTTCAGATGATTTGATTTCTTTTTCCTAGGATCTAAAGCCCCAAATGCAAAGTCAGAGGACTTATACGGATGGTAGAGATGGAAAATGATTATTAATTCTCTCTGAACACTGTTTTTAACATCAATGCCTTCAGGAAAGCAGGGTTTGCATCTTGAGAAGTTGTTCATGTTGTATCCCTTGCTGGATAAAACACAATAATAATATTCTATGGACTTAGATATGTGAAGATAGCATTTGGGCTTCTTTTAAATTGTGTGCAACATGGTATGTTGTGCTCCAAAAATAAATGACATGTAATATTAACCCAATAGATAAGTGTTTAATTGTTAGAGGAATAACTTGGTGATGTACATTTTAATGTCTGGCTTTTGGAAGGGTCTTCACTTTCTGTAAAGATTTCCTGAACTGTCGTATGATACAGACTTGTCACCTGGATTGACTTCATATTAGTCTGCAGATTACAATGTATTTTAAAATCCTTATAAAAAGATTTTGCTTTATCCATCCTTGAGGATTTACTAAAGGCTACCAGGCCTTTGCATGATTTTAATGAAACTCTTAACTATTGGCTGAGGATCATTCCATGTTTCAGACACTAGGGAAATAACAACCATCTGCATAATAGAAAACTTCATTCATTTATTTGTTCATGCTTCCTTGCTTTTAAAAACCTTTAATATGTCTCGAACTGTGCTGGGATGCTGCGATTAGAAACAAATAATCCCTTCTGTGGTATGGAAGTCTCAAATCTGTCACTCTAGTGATGCAGAGGGCAGGGAATTTCCCAAATATCCATTATCCAGGCTTCATTGGTATCACAGTCTTGATTTTATTCAAGGAAATAGTACTCTCAGGTGAAAAACTATAGTGGTCATCTTCTTTGTACAATTTTCAAAAGCAAAAGCTATGGGATGAAAATTCTAAAAAAAGTCACAAAGGTGCTGACTTATCAAAAGAGAATTTTTCTTTTCCTATTCTTGAAGTCTTAAGTGGAGAACTTGAGGATTGGTTCTAATATATTCCCTGTGACCTTCAGAATGGGCCACAATGAATGCAAAGGATGAGAACAGCCTAGAGATTTCTAGATATACAATCTGGCACTGTACAGGATGCTTATGGATAACTGATTGATTAAGACTCAATGCCACATTTTTTGGGACTGGAAAATTGAGACAATTCCTAAAGAATTTAGGTATCAGAAATTACATTAAATGTACACTAAAATGAAGCCCGTGGCTTCCCAATTTGGAAGTATGCACAGAGTATTTCCACTTCATCACCCCATAATCCTCCCTGTGTACACCCCTCAATTCTGGAGAACAAGCTTTGTGAGAAAACAGAAAGACATGTATTAACACGTCTTTAGTGCATGAAATAATGACTTTCATGAAGCTCAAATACGCGTTGCATTCAAGACGGACTTAATGGAAATGGGGGAAGTAAATGGATAAACTGATGGAATGTTCTCAGAAGAAATAGTAGTTTGTTTTGTCTGGTATAACTACTGACAGAGCAAGTTCTGTCTGCTCGGGTAAGGTAACTTTGAATTGGATGCATGCTTTCTGAGATTCTGAGTAAATGCCCTGTGGTTGAAAAACTAATAGTGATGTTTCATTATCCTATTTCATAAATGATCAGAAATTATAAGAAAACAGCCATGACACTAGTGTGTAGTAGTCAGGTAGCACTTGAAGGTGACAATACAACAGTTAGTGGTAACATAGGAGAGCATACTTTTGTCAATCTTAATTTTATTGTACATGCAATTACACACACACACACACACACACACACACACACATACACACACACACACACACAAATTTGTAAATTCTTTTGTACGTATCTAGGCATAATTCATTTTATTCTTTCCTATTTGACTGAATAACCTATCACATTCACCCACCACAAGAGGTGAAAGTATTGTCACTCATGCTCGAGTCACCATTTAGTTTCCTCAGAAGTTGTGTCACCTACAATGCCAGTTTTCAACTCTCTTTGCCAGGTTGATATCCATTAAACTGAGCTACTTGCAAAGTTTTATATAAAAGTTGATGTATTGCCTTGATTCTCATTTCAGAATTGTAACCACTGTTCTTCAGCCTTCTCTTGCTATGACAAAATATTTGGGACAATGTAAAAGAAGAAAAGATTTAGTGCAGCCTCTGGTTTCAGAAGCTTCAAGTGGGGTGGTGGCGTGGGCCCATTTCTGTGGGCCTGAGAGGAGGAAAAGAATCATGTGTGACCATAGGGTGGAGCAAATTTGGTCATCTATGGCTACTGGGAAGCAGTGAAGGAAATGCAGAAAGATTAGAGTCACAACATGTACCACTGGAGTCCCCTTCAGTCATCTAACTTCCTGCCAGTACCACTCCAAAATTCCTATAACCTCCCAAGAGTGCCACTAGCTGGGACATGTTGCTTCAACACATGGGTCCTTGGGGGGACACTTAAGATTCAAATCATGAGATTAAGATCAACATTGTCTTTCTGGTGAATCCCGTCATTATGGGCACATGTCTTCTGTCTTCCCTGGTGGCTGTACATGCCCAGACTCTTCAAAATCTGCATTATGCTCTCCCTACTCAGGAGGAACACATGTGTGATGCTTTGTTAAATCTACAACAGCTTCAACACATGATCAAAACTTCATGAAGGCTAGGGTCACATGGTTTGACAATATTCTGGCAACCATGTTTCATGTTGCCCTAATGTCTTCCACAGAAAGAATTGGTGTAGAGGAGAAAGCCAAGTGTGAAGAGTCTCTGGAAAGCATATGTTTTTCTCTTTGCTTTTTGATTCTAATTTTCATTTACCAAATATTGTTTGTACACTGTCTTTTTGCATCGATAGTGGAAAGTCAGAATAACTATGATTAGTAAAGCACTATGGTGAGTATTTCAAAATCTTTTCTTCTGAAAGAGACATGTTTATACATTTTTATGGGTATATGAGAGAAAATATTTTATACACAATGTTTTATTACAAATATAATTGACCTCCAAATGTGGACCCATGAGCACATACTGGGATTGTAAGATATTTTGAAATTTATTATCCTTATGTGGATTTTATAATAATACTCTATTTGTAGAAAAATTTTACTCTATTTTTCTATATAATAGCATATATGTTATAAAGCACTGGTTTCCTGATTGTTAGGAAAGTATATTTATTTACTAAAATATGAAACTTTAAAATTCGTATAACCCAACGAGCATTGTGTCTTAAATAATATGCATTAGTAGTCTGGAACAATCTTTGTACACTGTAAATAAGTATTACTCTCATTGGTTAATAAAAGAGCTGACAGGCCTATCACAGGGAAGGAAGAGATAGAGCTAGAGGGCCAGACTAGAAGAACTCTGTGAAGAAGAAGGAAAGAGTCTGAGGAGTTGTCAGGAGACAGAGAGAAAATACGACATTCTGGAGGACAGGTAAAGCCAAGAGCCATGTGGCAATATATAGATGAACAGAATCAGGTTAAATTAAAATGTACAAGTTAGTTAGCAACAAGCCTAAGTCATTGGTTTTGCATTTATAATTAATATTAAGCCTTGGAATGGTTATTTGGGAAGTGGCTGGCAGAACTGAGCTGACCACAGCCCCTATGAAAAACCTCACATACACATTAGCACAGTGATTTCCAACCAGAGATAGTCTGTCTGTCCCTTATGGTTGTAGACATATCTGTGTTGGGGTGATTATACTACTGTGATGATGATGATGAGGAGGAGGAGGAGGGGGAGGAGGAGAAGAAGGAGGAGGAGGAGGAGGAGGAGGAGGACGACGACGACGATGATGATAGTGTGTGTGTGTGTGTGTGTGTGTGTGCGAGCGCGCGCGCATTTTGAGATATTGTTGGCAGACAGTTGTACCATAAAGCATGGAAGAATACACAAAACCATCTGCAACTCTAATACCAGGAATTTACAGTTGACACTATTTCTATAATTGGACAGCAATACAATTCAATCACAAATAATAATTATTTTAAATCAGTTATTACATAACCCAAGAGGTTATGAATTTTATGGGTGTGCATATGTCTATCTTGAATTCCTCTGTGGAGCCATGATTAAATCTAACACAGCAGATAAACATGTCATGACATTGTTGCATGGGAGAAAATTTCATCATTTCTGTAGTGTTCTAAAGTTATAAAATTTTAAAGGAAATGCTGCAACCATGCTCTTTGTTTTTGCATACTATTTTGCAAAAACAAAGGTGGAGAAGAAAACACTTGTTAGACTGTTTTTCTTTCAAAGAATTTATAAATTGGTTATTGTCCTTAAAAGAATGTCTTAAACTGGGGAAAATATGATGGTAGGCTTTTAGAACTACTTTTTCTTTAGTAAATTTGAACAAATTTCCCAAGTTTGGGTACTCTGAATTTTGAGACACTGTGTTTTGAACCACTGATATGAAGTCATCACCCCACTATCTTCTTATGAAGTGAGTCAAGCATTATCATTATGATTCTAAGGAATCACAACCAGATTGTGGGCAGCATTATAAAAAAGAAGGATTATTTTCCAAGATTTCTGTTGATTTGATTCTCATTAACCGACAGCCCCAGTGCTCTCATGGCTGTAGTGTTTTTATGGGAGGTTTCCATGTCTGCCTAAGCAGGAGGGATGGCAGTGCTTTTTATGACCATGCTTTTATGGTTAGATACATTCTGATTAGGGAGTCAAGAAATTATCAGTGGGATAATGATAGAAACTATTACTGTATCTTGGTATCTCTGAGACGTAATATTTAAAGTAACCCCTTGTTGTTGTATATACTTGTTCAGTTATTTTTTCCTTCCCTACCAGAAATTATGGTGCCAGGGCTTTTTGCAATGACTTTACTGCACACAACTACCAATGAGTATCTTTGTAGACATGGAAAGAAAAGAAATGCATCTTGATCCCAGAGCATACACAGTGGAGCAGGTTTAAAGGAAAGTGACCATCAAACAGATGAATTTAGCAATGGCATCAAGAGAGAGGGGAACATTTTAAAAAAGCATAGAACAAGTTGTCCTACCACTCCAAATCCAGCCCAGCTACTGTAATTGCACTTGAAGTACATGCTTTGTTATGATAAAATTCTACTTAGAGTGTTTGTGCCCAGGCTGAATTCTTTTTCCAGAGAATAACCATTTCCCTGGTAACAAATTTATATTGTTCCTGCAGTAACTATAATAATTATATCTTTAGCACGTCTGTAAAGCCAGCTTCACGGCATTTGACACTTAGAATTTGATAAAGAAGAATTCAACTTAAAAGTTAATATTTATGAAGTAGTAAAAGTGAACTTTCACGATGGTAGCTATAATATTTCCCTAAATGATTCTATATTAAAATATGATAATTTTCCTAAAGAGTGTAATATTCTGGTGCTGGAGTAAAAGTTCACTAATTAATAATTTATTGGAACAAATGAGATTAATATGTTTCTTTCCAAGGAAAGGATGCAGTCATTTCTGTGTAACTGTAGCGTATGTTACTCTTTATCTTCTGTATTGTTTAGTGAAACGTTTGACAGAAATGCAAGAGCATAATTTCACAATGTAGCAGCCAATTTATGTATTTCCATTGCCTTTTCAGATTAATAGACTAAGCTAAGTTTCAAAGCTATTCATCTAAGCAATATAATGGGAACATTTAAATTCCTACTGAGAAACAACACTATAAGCATATGTAGTTCGAAGAAATTGATCTGGACATACAGCAAAACTAAGTGTAAAATAACATCTAATTGCAAAGAAATACTTCTTTTGGAATTTTAATCTGCTTACCCAGTGAGTTTTACTTTTTAAAAATGTAATTTGAAAGCAGTGAAACATTTTAATCAAATACAATGTTCTGAAGATCTCAATGTGCAAATTCAATAATTAGAAATGTCATGTTGAAATAGGTTTCCAAAAAAACCACCAGATTTATATCCCCTAATGTCTCTTCATTCTCCAACCAGGACATGCAGGCATCATGTACAAGTGTCCAAAGTATGGATTTCTAGCCAGTTTCACAGCTCTAGATGGTTTTCATCAGTTTCTAAGATAGAAATAAAGGGATAAAAAATGAGAAAAGTACTTTCTTCTCTGTGTCATATTCTTTTGTTCTCAACTCTTTTTCTAATAAAGTTATTACAACTAAGTTTCACAAAAACTCCTTGTAAACATTCACCCTGGGAATTAAACAATTTCATTGTTTTGTTTCTGTTTTCTGAGACAGGGTTTCTCTGTGTGTCAGAGCCCTGGCTACCCTGGAACTCACTTTGTAGACCAGGCTGGCCTTGAATTCATAGGTATCTGCCCACCTCTGCCTCCCAAGTTCTGGGATAAAAGCTATGATCCACAATGCCAGGTAAAGCAATTTAATTTTTAGATAGCACTGACCATTCTGTCTTTGCCTGCCTATGCCTCTATCATTTCCTCCCAGTTATTTTATGTTTCTCAATGATATCTTCAGCCAGTGGTGGATTTAATGGGAGCATTCAGATATGCTTGTAGAATGGGGTTAAACCACAGTGCTGTTTCACTGTAGTTTGAGGAAGGAATTCATTTTTAGCAGTCGGGACTGGAGACTATTTGGCTTTGAGAAGGTTGGTGTTCCATGCTCATTCCTTATGACACATGTGCTTAGTTTGATGGTTATGAAATTCTGTCTTCTCAAGGTGGACTCCTGACACCCCAGTCATCTCAGTCATCTCTAAATGAACACATGTGTATAGTTCTTTATCCAGTTCTGAAATACACACTTAATTTGACTACAAAAAATCTTGTACCCCGTGCATGACCCAGACTTGACATTAACTTCTTAGTCCTGTTTCTTATTCTGTCACCAGTGAAGAATTCTTCAATGATCATCTCATATGGGTAAGACATTAAATCTGTATGGGATGTTGAACTGTGAGAATGAGAACCAATCACTCTCAGTATGCCCAATTTACATATCAGTATTCGACTACAAAAACAGAGAATGCTTTATGGTGCACAAGAGGAATATAAGATATATTCTTAAAACAATAATTACTTTCCTGAATTTCAGATTTACAATATAAATAGTATACTTACATCAGTATTTAAAAATACAATACAAAATCATTTATAACTTCTAGATATAGGCCAGGGGTGATCCTGTTTAATTATAGGTTAGGAATTGTCCTTCCCCATCAGGGTTATGGTAATCAAGAAACTTGAAGGGTCTGAGACGTTTTTCTACTTCAATGAGTAGACAGAGAAAAATATACATTGATAATTCATTGACTCTGAAATGAAACTAGACCTTTTATTTACTCAGAGAAATGAGAGTAAGCAGAGAAAAGAAAGTGTTGGTACCCTGAACCTTGCTGGTAGCACTGTGAAAATCAGGTGTAGTGTGCACATACAGCAGGTTAAAACCACAGGAGATGGACACGTTTTAGTATCGAAAACTTCCCTAAAATAATATGTTGAAGTCTGAAATAGAGTTACCGTAGATGTGATTACACTAGATGAAGCCATATTGGAGAAAAGTAGATATTCTAATGACAATTGATGTCCATATATGTTAGAGAAGGCGGGGGGGGGGGTGTCTGTCATGCAGAGACACATGGAGAGAAGGGAACCAGGTGTTTAGAAACTGTAACAGAGATTCAAGGAAGGTGCCAAAAGTGAGGGATGTGTATGCTGCCAAACAATTAAAAGGCAGCAGAACCTTCCCCACTGGCTTGACACAATGTGTTTCCGACTTGTTGCTTTGACATGAATTTGTGCAAGATATATCGGACCTAAGGGACTGGTGCAGTTGCCTAATATGACATTAACACTCATATGAAGACAGTAATTTCTACCACTCTATTCTTCCACTTAGAACACAGAGACTTCTTTGTCCCTTAATTAAAAACAAAGCATTGTTGCCAATGATATAAGCTCCATAATGAGGCAAAAAGCATATCATTGCTTTTTGAATGGGGGAAGATAACCACAGCTTAATGTATCCTCAGTATAGACTGTGCAATAAGCTGCACCTACACCTTCTTGCTACCAGTGTCTTCTTTACCTTATGTCAATTACATTCGCATATAAATAGGTAGGGAGATAGATGAATAGATAAATGATGGTAGATGAGAGAGACAAGAGATACACAGAGAGACATCAAATTGAGTGTAATGGCAGAAATGTGAATACTACTTTCAAATGAGAGGAAGTAATTAATTATTCTCACTTAAATAGTATTTTAAGATCATGTGACTTTTTATTGTGCGTGTATTCTATGTGTGTGTATGGGTACTATGACATGTGTGTGGAGGTTCAAAGACAACATTAAGAGTCGGTTCTCTCCTTTTAATCCTGTGACTGGGGATTTGGATGCAGGTCATGAAGCTTGGCAGTAAGTAACTTTATGAACTGAGTTATCTCAATGCTCCTAAAATAATACATCAATGCTTATAGAAATCAATGCTATTAAATTCATTATACTTAAATATTCACTAGTATATTATTTATGTACCCAGAGTCTTTTATGGTATACTTTTCTAGCTATGCATGTATTTAATGAATTACTGCTCCCTTTTCTCTGAATAGATCTAATTTTTAATCCAAAGAAATAAACAGATGAAAAAGAAAGACAAACACAGAGCTTAAACACTTTCATATTCTTCCAGAACAAAATAAAAGCAAATGTGAGAAAAGCCGTAACTTGGAAAAGGTCATATTTGATTAGTAAAAAGATTGAATCACAGAGTAAGTGTGAGTGCTTGCAGTTTGCCTTCAGTAAATCAAACTAGACCAACAACAAAGGCTGATAAATAAATCTGGGGGGGGAAATACAAGCTTAATGAGAAAACAAGAAAGATTTACAATGAGCATGTCATTGTTTATATGGAAGTAGAATCATAAAAATGTTCAAACCCATTTATTCTCTTGAGTAGATGTAAGTTGGTTAAGTACTATTACTTGCACTCTATTTTCAGTACTGGGAATGTGATTAATCACAACATTGACCTCATGTCAATGGTTATCCATTTTGATCATCAGTCCCCTTGTAACTTAGCTCCACTCCCATTCTCCCTCATAGGCATCTATACCAAGATGTTTAATAAAATTTACATGTATGTATCATTTGTCTTATGGATAATTTATATAAATATATTCACACTATAAATCTCATGTTTTCTTTCTCTTTTCTAATTTTACTTAATGTTTTAAAGATGTGGTTGTATTTCTTCAAGAACATTTTGGCTGTTCTTTCTAATTGTTCTGTACCACTTACAAAGTGCATCCATCCTGCTGAGTCTGTCTTGCTAGAAACTTAACCCCTAAACTTCTTGTGACCCACAAGTGCTGTGTGACCCTTATGCTCATTATAAGAAACCACCTCTGTTGATACCCGAGACAAGAACACCTAGGTCCATGGTAAACACATTCCTAAAGGTTACAGAAAGTATGTTACTATGGAAACTCCTGCAAACAGTTATTTCTATCTTATTTCCTCACAGTTTTAACCATTCATTATTATGTCTATTTTGCCATTTTGAGAACTGTAACGGTGCTTAACACAATATCTGGTTTTGTGTTTTCTCTAGTTTTTAGTTTGAGATCAATAAAGTTCATAACCTTAGATTTCATTGTGTTTGTTTTATCTATTGATGACTCCCTCATCTTTCTATTCCATATCTGATCTTTTTCTCACAATAATGCAGATAACCATCATGTTTATTCTAATTATTTAGTTCTTTTTTTGCCAGTTTTTGTACTTTTCCCTGCTTTTAATTTAAATTAGAAACAAGTTTCTTTTACGTGTCAATCACAGATCCCTCTCCCTCTCCTCCTCCTCTGCCCCCCACCGACCCACTATCCCACCCCCTTTCTGCTCTCCAGAGAGGGCGAGGCCTTCCATGGAGATCTTAAGAGTCTGTCATAGCATTTGGTGCAGGACCTAGGCCCTTCCCCCCTGTGTCCAAGCTGAGAGAGTATCCATCTTTGTGCAATGGGCTCCCAAAGTCCATTTGTGTACTAGGGATAAATACTGATCCACTATCAGAGGCCCCATAGATTAACCAGACCTCCAAACTGACATCCTCGTTCAGGGAGTCTGGAATAGTCTTATACTGGTTATTGATGACTTGTGATGTCACCTTGAGGTCTTTCTAAATATTCTCACTTATGATAGAGGCCCTAGCTTCTAATGTAACAAGCTCTAGTCATTTTTCTTGCTTAGGCTACATGTGAAGGAAAACAATATCCTGGCTGGTTGCCTCTTGTGCTACCTACCTCTTCTGACTTCCACTGCACTAAGCGCCTGAGTGCCAAACCAGGTCAGATCTCCTTGCTTTTGATTCTTTGCTACTTAACAAAATGGAACACATTATATACATAAGCTACAAGGAAAGCGTGGATGCTTTTCACATGTGTTTCAAAGAACTCTGTTCAGTCCCGTGTTCACACTCCATCCATTACATAAGCAAGTTGTTACATACTTACACTCTTATTTGAGCTTTTGCATAGATACCATCCACCATATGAGAATTTTTTGCATAATAAGATGTTCTGCCTAAAATTAGGATTTAGAAGCATGATACAGAGAAGCAGTATTTAAAATCATGTAAGTAAAACCTGGTCCATGTCACATCTATTAGATAATATGCAACTGACACCCAGGTACTGAAATATTTATTCGGTTTCATAATCTTCCAGTGCTATCTAAATAAAACATGAAATGAATTGCAAGTTTATATCATTTCCTAAAACTTCTTTTAAAAATTGGTATGCATAGTTTCAGATATTTTATTATTTTAATAACTGATTTTTTATTTTTATTTAAAATTAATGTACAGCTTTATTGTTTTCCTTTTTCATTCCTCCCCTTCCAATACATCCATGCACCTTCCCCTTGTTCTCTTTCTCTCTCTCGCTCGCTCACCCTCAAATTCATAACCTCTATTTCTTTAATTGTTGTTACATATATAACCTGGTCAATTACACAGAGCTATTGAGTTTATGTTTGTTAAATGCAGAAGGAATTACACTTCTAAGGGGGTTCATTTTACTAAGGGTAGAATTGTTAGTGAAGTCACGTAGAAAATCTAAAGGATTAGAAAAGTACTGAGAATGCCATAACTTGCTTTTTAAAGTAGGACAAGCAGTTATTTAAATAAGATGGAAGGCCTTAGGGTACTGTGAACATTTTTAATTGCATATTTAATTAGAAATATGCTGGAGTCATAATGTTTAGTTTAGCTGAAGCTCTTGGGCCTTGGCAACACATTCTCTTTTAGCTAGAATTGTTTTTACCTTTGCAAAAATCATATATAACCAAATAGAGTTTAATTGTGTTGTTGTCTATTATGTAAGGATTAGAACCCTTATTTTCCTCTAGAAAGAAGTTGACAGGCTTGTTTCAAAGCATTTCTCTTTTAATTATCCTTGAAACCTATTTAGCCCCTGAACATTTACAAACCTGACCTGACAGTTCAGTAAAGATTAAAATAGTGTCTAATTTTTTGTTTGGTTTTGTTTTTTTTTTTTTTTGCTTTTTTTGAGACAGGGTTTCTCTGTGTAGCTTTTGGAACCTATCCTGGCACTCGTTCTGGAGACCAGGCTGGCCTTGAACTCACAGCGATCCGCCTGCCTCTGCCTCCTGAGTGCTGGGATTAAAGGCATGCCCCACCAACACCCGGCTGTGTCTAATTTTTTAAGATCCAGTGTCTTTTCCTTGATTTTAAGTAACGTCCGAGCTCCAATGCCTGTCTTGCTACTTTTATCAGGGTTTAAGAACTAAAACAATGGATATAGCACCAATAAGAAATTAAATAAGCCTGAGGATGCTGGTCAAGTGATAGAAGTTTTGTCTGAAATGCATGAGTTGCAATTCTCAGCACAGCCATCTCTGCAGAGTGACACATACGTTTAATGTGAAAAATTAGAGGAGGAGTTAAAGAATCAGGAGTTCAACATCATCCTTGGCTTCATAGTGAATTCAAAGCCAGCCTGGACTGTACAAAACTGTGAACAAGGAGAAGAAAAGAAAATGAGCTAAATTATTTTGCTTTACTAAAAGCAGTGTAATATATATCTTAAAATATAAAATAAAAATAACAAATTTTTCTGGACTTGGTTAATATCCACACAGGCACAGCTTGTTAAGAGAAAGGTTATGTCCTGTGATGTAATATGCTTGAAACATTGACCATATAAGCATTTTAGTAAAAGAAATTTATTGTTCAAGGTTTGATGGAGCCTGTGTTATAAAGGAAGGACTCATGATTGTCTCAGTGAACAATGGCTTGAGTGGAGTGAGAGCATCTCTCCACTGCAGCTTTGTCATCATAGCATATTCTGTCCTAAGAGTGGCAAGTTGAGAGCATAAAGTCCCTCATGAGGATTGAGATTGTTCCTTTCTGCATGTTCTTTATGATATCTCAAGACATAATCATTCATTAAGACACCTGTGAGTATCATCTGCTATTGTTACAGTACCCGAGGAAGAGTTTATCTCTCAAGGGCATTTTTAGTTATCATCTGATGGAGAGGACTATGAGCAGATGGGATCACACTGTGGGCATCCATCATCACCGGCATTCTCCTGTCCACGGAAGGAAATAACATGTCCCTAGAGAGTAAAACAGACTGCGTGGAATCAGGATGCATTAGATGGGAAATACACAAAGTACAAGACATGGCTCTACCACAAAGTAGACATTGGTTGGATTTTCATGGATTGAAATGATCACTGCTACTTCCATATTATCATGGATGAGGGCCTTTTTTTTTTTTGAGGCTATGCATATGAAAGAGGGGTTCATTAGCTTTGCAGTGACACAATGTAGCAGAAATTGGCAGCTTAAAGCACTGGCTATTTAATATCACCATTAATCACAGATCAGAATGTGCCTAGAACTCAAATTCTCAGCTGATGTTTATTCTCTTCTGTAGTGTGGGGGCCTTCTTCCTAGATCACATGGTAAGGCTAGGATTTTCTTGCAGAACATGGAAGCTGCAGCCAACATCTCTTTTCTAAGTTTGGTGAAATAGCTCAATGATGAGCAGCACTTGTGCATCTTCCAGAAGACCTAGGTTTGGTTCCTAGCATCCACATGGACGATTTAAGTGTCTGTCACTCCAGTTTCTGGAGTGTTCTCTTCTGGCTTCTGAGGGTCTAGACACACACATGGTGTAGAGACATATATGCAATCAAAGCACCCAAACAAATAATATGAATCCAAGTTTACCAGTCCCTTTCTTGCTCCTTTCCATGTTTTTTTTGTGTGTGTTTATTTTTATGTTTTAACCATAGTAGTAAAGTACTTCTTTTGTGTGTGTAGAAGTTCTTTCTTAATGCAGCCTCCAGAATCATGGAAGTACTCAATTAAGTCATGGCTACTCAATGGTAACTCTTTTTAAACATCAAGTATGATGTATTTCATAGCAATGAAACATGCCATATTAGCAGTTGCAAAAACAATGCAGAGAACATATAACATGGAAATGATTCCTGTAAACCATATTGGAATTCTATGGTTAGGTTTATTATATGAAATTGAATTGGACTATGGCAATTGAGCATATGAGTACAAAGGCCAAAGAAGAGGGGGAGGATAGCAGGTGCTGGGTCTCCAGAAGCTGGGGCTATAGGCCCCTGTGAGTTATTCAGTGTGGAAACTTGGAACTGAACCCTGCAGGTCCTCTGTAAGAGTGATACAAGCTCTTCACAATAAAGCATTTCTCTTTAAGGTTACCGTGTTTTTTAAAGTCTGCTTTATTGCTATACTTTCTATATTAAATAAGGCTTAATTAATATGTTTAATTATTAAGGAATGAGAATAACTGGTGAATGACTTAACATTCTATAAATTCTTGTTTATCGTGTTGACAGTAATTGGCAATTCTTTGTATAATCCTAACACCTATTAGGGAGGGCCCAGCAAAGCACTGACCAGAAAATGAATTTTCACAATCAGTCAGCTGTAACTGGAAACTGTTTCTTCCCTTCCCTTCCCTTCCCTTCCCTTCCCTTCCCTTCCCTTCCCTTCCCTTCCCTTCCCTTCCTTCCCTTCCCTTTCCCTTCCCTTCCCTTCCCTTCCCTTTCCTTCTCCCCTCCCCTCCCTCCCCTCCCCTCCCCTCCCTTCCCCTCCCTTCCCTTCCCTTCCCTTCCTCTCCGATTCCCCTAACCCTTCCTCCCTTCTCTTCTCCTCTCCCCTTCTTGTTTCTTTGAGAAAGGATGGCCCCAAAATCTTATCAAGACATAAATGTAGGAAGATCAACCTGCCAACATGCGGCACAACAGCCACAAAACTCGGCCTAGACTATCTTGTCTGCTGGTCTGTATTAATGAAAGTATGCAGCACTTATCCCAGTTTCACTGTTGACAACCCAGCTCTGTAAACAGCCCAACTTTGCCTGCAAGGTGAAGAAAGCTCTTCTCAAGTTTTAATGTCAAGACAAGGGGATGCTTGCAAAGCTGTGTGTACTAGCGTTGGCAGTGTCTGTAGTCATTTTGTTGTCATGCATTTTATCTAGTGTTGATGCAATTATCTTCTTAAAAACAAGATTTGTAATAACGTACCCTAAAAATGTAAAAGCATTAATTGTGCCATTTTCAATGAGATGATTTTTCATAGAAGAAGTAAATAAAATGCGAAATGAAGCACTCTTCCTTCTATCACCTACAATAATAAAAGCAAGACTGATAAAATATCACAGTGTGTAAAATGCTTAAGAAACTATAAAATCAGGAAAACATGAGTATTGTTAAATGACTAAAATAAGACATGTACATTAATGTTATTATTGCTATTATTAATAAAAAGAGCTTAATATGATTAAGTTTTTATTGGTGGTGTTGTTACTTTTCAGTTACTTTACTTCAAGTCAAATGATCAGCTTTGTGTTCTCACTTGAAAGTTTAAGAACCTAGAACTGCCCAGTATTCTATTTAAAGTTAAGACAGTTTTATATTCAAAATCTATCATTTCAGTCTCCCCTGGACTGCAGACAATAAGCATATCTATTCCAGTCTCTGAACTTTCTGCCCTGAATTTGGCTTTAGAAAATTAAGTTTGCCAGTGATGTTGACTGCCCCCGTGAACTTTAAAGTAGCATTCCTTTCAGGAATTGGAATAGCCAAGAGAAATGGAGAACCACACCTTTTTCTGTAACAACTCACTCTGCTTGCAAAAAGCCCCGCTAGGTGCCTTTGCAAGTGCACCCTTGCCAGCCTTCTCAGGGACCACTGCCCTTGGCCTGCTTCAGCTAGTTCTTCAGAAAGAGGCTTCATTCAGAACACCACAGATTCTCAAGCTTAGGATGTAACTGTAAAATTGTTAGTATATTTCATTGTCCTTCAGGGACAGACACAAACCTTTCAGCCATACTAATTTCTAAACCTACAGCCAGTACTTTCTAACTCAAAAAAAGCCTAAAATGATATTTCCCTACAGCAATTATTAAAGGATTCTGTATCCTGGATAAAGAGAAAAGTAAATTGCTTTCAAAACCCGAATCTTTCTTTTTCAGAGATAATGTAAAGAAAATCATGGGGCATTATAAATTGATGTTTAAGAACTATCAGGGCCTCTTGATGGAAGGATAGCGACGAACATATCATTCACAATTTGTAGGTTTGTTGTTTCAGTGTCCATCATGTGAATACATGTTTCTAAAATTAAAATATGGTGTGTTACAGCCATTCAAATAAATGTTATGACTCGACTTGCTGTTTGATTGACTGGAAGTACTAAAGCGTCACAGCAAACATCACAGAAAGTGCAGCCCACATTGCATTGTCCTGACACTCTAAGTTACAGTCTGCTTCTTGTCATCCTACCAGGCTAACCAGGAGTCACTGTTGAGATAGGTAAAGGAAGGTACAAGCCATTAGGAACAGAGGTAGGCAAGACAAAGGATGAGGCTTCAATTAGCTTACACTGCTGCAGCTGACCTAGAAGACACTTTAAAACGTTCTCTGGCTGCCTAGACTGGAAGTTTGGCTCAAAAAATTTTGTTATATTTCTTTAAGGAATCCTCACAGAATCTAGTCTGAGAACAAAAGGATGGTGAACAGTGAACCTACAGCAGTTCCGGGTAGGGCTGTTCATGTCCTTCCTCCTTTACTGCATTTCCTCGTTATATTTCTTAATCTTACTTTTATTCGATAGCAATAAAAAGTCTACTTCTAAAATTAACACATTGGATATCATGGTGATGACATTACTTTAAAATTAGATAAAAGAAGGAGTGAATGGTGGCTCACATATAAAAATATAAACATACCTTGAAGAGAAGGGTCTCGCTGTTTGAGAAATGGAAGTTAGTAGATAAAAATGAGGCCATATATGTGTCTTCTCATATTAGCTGTAATTAAAATCTATTCTGAATACTCTAAGGGACGGATTCCTACTAAATTTTAGTTACAGGATATATGGGACACTTTATTATAATAACTAGTAAAGTGTGTGACATCAGGATTTTTTATAATTCTTTATTTTTTAAAATTCTTTAATTACTACTCATATTTACATATCCATCCCCCCATTTCCTTGACCCCCCATCCTCCCATGTTCCCCACCAACCCTCCCAAACAACCCCAACTCCTCCCAAGGAATAGTAAGGCCCTCCACTGGAGACCTTCAAAGTCTGTCATATCACTTGGGGGTGGGCCTAGGCCCTCCATGCTGTATCTGGGCTGCAATAGCATCCCTCCATAAGGAATGGGCTCCCAAAGTCCATTTGTGCTGTAGAGTTAAAGACTGGCTCCACTGTTAGAGTCCCATAGACTGTCTTGGGCTTCCTAGCTGGCACCCACATTCAGAGGACTTGGTTTGGTCCAAGGCTGTTTCCCCAGCTTTATGACTAGGGTCTCTATGCCCTCACTAGGTCAGGCCAACTGTTTCTTTGGGTCTCTGCAGCACCGTCTTGGCTGCTTTGCTTATCCCTCCTCCCTCTCCAAATTGGATTCAAGAGTATGGTTCAGTGCTTAGCTGTGGGTGCCTGTTTCTGCTTCAAGCAGCTACAGGATGAAGGCTCTAGGAACGGTAACCAAGGTTACCCTCCACTGGAGACCTTCAAAGTCTGTCATATCACTTGGGGGTGGGCCTAGGCCCTCCATGCTGTATCTGGGCTGCAATAGCATCCCTCCATAAGGAATGGGCTCCCAAAGTCCATTTGTGCTGTAGAGTTAAAGACTGGCTCCACTGTTAGAGTCCCATAGACTGTCTTGGGCTTCCTAGCTGGCACCCACATTCAGAGGACTTGGTTTGGTCCAAGGCTGTTTCCCCAGCTTTATGACTAGGGTCTCTATGCCCTCACAAGGTCAGGCCAACTGTTTCTTTGGGTCTCTGCAGCACCGTCTTGGCTGCTTTGCTTATCCCTCCTCCCTCTCCAAATTGGATTCAAGAGTATGGTTCAGTGCTTAGCTGTGGGTGCCTGTTTCTGCTTCAAGCAGCTACAGGATGAAGGCTCTAGGAACGGTAACCAAGGTAGACACCAATCTCATTATAGGGGAAGGGCATCAATGGCATTTTCTCCACCACTGCTTGGATTCTTAGTTGAGGTCATCCCTGTGGATCCCCTAATATTTCCCCTCTGTCAGACCTCTCTCCAGACCTGTACTGTCTCCCTCTATCAAGAGTATGGTTCAGTGCTTAGCTGTGGGTGCCTGTTTCTGCTTCAAGCAGCTACAGGATGAAGGCTCTAGGAACGGTAACCAAGGTAGACACCAATCTCATTATAGGGGAAGGGCATCAATGGCATTTTCTCCACCACTGCTTGGATTCTTAGTTGAGGTCATCCCTGTGGATCCCCTAATATTTCCCCTCTGTCAGACCTCTCTCCAGACCTGTACTGTCTCCCTCTATCAAGGTATCTCCTTTCTTGCCCTCCTCTATTCCTCCCTGTCTCTGTCCTCTTGTTTTCCTCCCCCTCCCCTTCTTCCCTTCCCACCTTCTTCCTCTCCACCCTCCTGCTCCCACTTTGTTTAGGGGTTCTTGTCTCCCTTCTCTTCTTCGAGGGACTATAGAATCTTCTCTTGGGGTCCTCTTTGTTTCCCAGCTCCTCTGGCAGTGTGGATTGTAGACTGGTAATCCTTTGCTTTATGTGTAAGAATTATATATAAGTGAGTACATACCATGTTTATCTTTTTGTGTCTGGTTACCTCACTCAGGATGGATTCTACTAGTTCTATCCATTTGCCTGCGAATTTCAAAATTCCATTCTTTTTTTTCTGCTGAGTAGTACTCCATTGTGTAAATGTACCACATTTTCTCTATCCATTCTTCAGTTGAGGGGCATCTAGGTTGCTTCCATGTTCTGGCTATTACAAATGATGCTGCTATGAACATAGTTGAACATATGTCCTTATTGTATGAATACCCATTTTCCTGAGAAACCACCATACTGATTTCCAAAGTGGTTGGACACGTTTGTACTTCCACCAGCAATGGAGGAGTGTTCATCTTTCGCCACATCCTCCCCAGCATAGATTGTCATTGGTGTTATTGATTTTAGCCATTCTGATAGGAGCAAGATGGTATCTCAGAGTGGTTTTGAGCTGTATTTCCCTGATAGCTAAGGATGTTGAGCACTTTCTCAAGTGTGTTTCAGCCATTTTAGGTTGCTTTGTTGAGAATTCTCTAGTTCTGCACTCCACTTTTTATTTGCATTGTTTGGTGTTTTGGTGGTTACCTTCTTGAGTTCATTGTATATTTTGGTGATCAGACCTCTGTCAGATGTGGGGTTGGTGAATAATTTTTCCCATTCTGTGGGATGGTGTTTTGTCTTGCTGACTGGGTTTTTATGCTGTCCTTTCTGCTTTCTTAAAACTCTAATGACTATAGAGCTAACATATTATACATCAACTTCACAATTTTACAGAAGAAAATCCTTGAAATTTTGGATACCTACAGCTTTGAAATTTTCTGTGGGTTACCCTGGCAATGCTCAGGTGTTCATAATAATGGTAACAATTACTGATCAGCTATGTATAAGTTAAGAAAGTCCCCTGCTTGAAGAGATTTGTAGCATTACTTCTGAGATGTGGTCTTTCCTAGCAGTGTCTCTAATTATATATCCAGAAAACTGCTAGTATACTGTGAAGTGCCTACTCATCCACTGTTTAGACTAAGCACTCCTTTGAAATGTAAAAATTCACTGTGGAAAAATAAGCATCCTTGGATTAGAAAAAGGAAGTCTTTTCAATGTGAATAATAAGGATGGTAAAAATGGACCATATGGGGTATACATTCTCGACCATATTTGGAAAACATCCATCACCGTCTGCACTGCTGGCCTTGACTCTGCCCTCATGAGTATTGCAAGTGTGAGTTTGAAAAAAGTCATCTGTAGAGACAGAGTATGTACTTAATAAATGTCAAGAAATCTAAGAGATTCTCTGAGCGGTTTTTGTAAAATGAAAATGAAGGACAGCATCACTGAATTAATTATTCACATGTATCTGTCTTATTTTTTAAACCAGCAGTCCTCTGAACAGTGCACATTTGAAGAGATGAATGTTAAAAATCAGAGTGACATCACAGAAATTGGTGTAAGAGTTACCTATTTGTGGATTCTAAAAATTATCCCATGACAAGTGCAATTTTTAAAATCCCTGATTATTTTACAAGCCATTTTTGTTGAAACTGAAAAGACAGCTTGTGTCTATGATGTCATACTGTTCCTGCAGAGGACCTGAGTTCAATTTGCAGCACCCACATCTTTGGGTATCTCAAAACTTCTGGCTATCCTTTCTGATTCTAACTTCAACTCCATTAATTTTGCATGTTTTGCTGGAAGTACTTACCCAGAACTTGAGCCATTGTCTGCCTTTAGGAGACAATTATATCTCAGAAATGACACTGGCCACAGCTCACAGTGTGCAGTGGCACTGTTCTCATACCCATAAATCCTCATGAATTATACTTAGACTTATCTACCACATGCAATAATCATCTGTAAAGCTATAAAATTCTCACGATCCTCAAGCCACCATCATTCAGATTAATTCAATGTGAAATGGTTTGGTCATTGTCATTTTTGAAATGTTCCCAATTGGGTATTCATACATGAGAAACACTACCATGTGTCAGTAAAGACAAAAATAAGATACATTCACAGAAGACTAACAGAGTTTTAAAATAGTCTGGAATGAATTTAAAAGGTAGAATAAGTTCAATGAAGAATGACAATAGTTTGGAGACAGATGTTAAGGATTTCCTTGAACAAAACAAAATGTTGGTGTTTCATGCTGGAGCATTTCAGAGCTGACAGGTTTGTCCTTGATGCATTGTGTCACATATTAGTAGTTTAAAATGAGTGGAGAGTGTTTACAATTTTCATTGAAATAGAGTAGGTACTGAACATATGTGTTTGGTCTTTTATGGTTTATATTTATTGACTTGGTGTGTTTGTATGTATGTCTGAATGTATGTATGTGTACCATGTTCCTTTAGCTGCCTACTGAAGACAGAAGAGAACATAAGCTCCCCCTGAGCTGAAGTTACAGGCTGTTCTGTAGTTCCTGGTGATTGTTCTAATAACCAGAACCAGGTAGTCTACAAGAGCAGCACATGCTCTCAACCACTAGTATCTCTCCAGCCTCAACAATACATTCATTTTAAAATAAGGCACTCAACAGTCTAAGTTCTAGGGTCCCTTTTCTGAGTCTTTCTCCACCCCATATTTAACAAGTATGTAGTTTATGTGAATAAGTTTGCTTTTTCGAGTTCATGTTCTGTCTTGTCTGGAAGACAGTATTTTACAGCTCTCCTTCCCGATCTCTGGTTACCTAATTCTTTGGTTGCTTTTCCATTATGGTCATGGAAACTAGGGTTGCGGATCATTGGTACAGATGACTGATCTATGGAAATATACACATAGCAGGGGTGGTATTTTAGATTATCGCCAAGGTCTCTATAGTTTCAAAGGTCTGGCTGAAGTCTGCGTTGTGACTTCCAAGTAGAATCCTATGAAATTGACATTTATTACAAGATAAAAATAACACATGTGATATACTAATGTTAAATTCAGAAAATGCAAGGTTCTCAAGGTTTTGATTTTGTGTTCTAGTATGTTTTTGTTTTAGTTTTTTCAGCCTCCTTTCCCAGTATTGAAAATAAGAATTCAGTAGCACAGTTCTAAGAAAAACCAACAAACAATCAAATACACCTATGGAATATTTGATTAGGTTTTCTAAATATAATGTGGACTTTGGCCTTCTCAGGACATTAGGAAACCAAAATAAAATCATTGATTTTTTCAACCCACTGTTTTTTTTTTTTTTCTTGCATCAGAAGTAAAACAATTGTAAGTCAGAGGGACCCTAATCTAATTAGGGCAGAAACTTAAAATCAGCAAAGAGCAGCTGAAGCAAAGAGCTACAAAATCACAGAGATTCAGTTGTATTGAATATCAGGGTTGGTAGCTCCAGGTGGTCTTCTCAGTCCATGGTAGAAAAACTAGGGCCTCCATAAAGGGTTTTCTTTCACAGTCATATAATGGGATACAGTAGTTGAACAACAACTGAACCTGTTTTTTTCTTTAACATTTTGGTTGATTAGAGGCTTGACTTTGTTAGAACTAAGCTAATAGTCACCCAATTCTAACAATGCTCCTTTGAAACAAGAACCATTGCTTTTACTGTGGCAATAAAACAATGCTACAAGGAAAAGTTAGCTAAAATCGCAGAGAAGAGCTTTATCTGCGTAACTTGGTCCCTAATACTCTCTCAGGTTTTCTTTGTGCTCTCCTATTTTCACATCAGTATCCTTTAGATATCTATGTAGTAAAGTTTATCTCCTGTCCATGATTATTTATTATTTTTGAATATTCTAAACATTTTAAATATTTTATTCTTTTCATTGCACGAGTATATGTATTTGCCTTTATTTATGTATGTGCACCATGTGTACCACTTTACAGGATAGAAGATAGTATGGGATTACTAAACCTGGATCTATGGAGGCTTGTTAGCCATCATGTAAGTCCTGGTTCTCTGAAAGAGTGACAAGTGCTATTTAATGATGAAATCTCCAGTCTCCCCATGATCAATAAATAACCCCCTGAAAATCAGACACATTGTTCAGACACGCTAAATTTAATACAGCTGAAGCATACATGGGAATCCCAGCCTCTACTCTGACCCCTTTCATGCAAATGATTTTGTTTTACCATGCATCACACATTTGTGTTAAATATGTCTTTTTTTCTGTATAAACTGGGAGATAGTTTCTTACCATAAAAATTCTTCAACTCTATTCAGTTCTTATCTTTTCATATTGCTAGGGCTGTCATTGGATATTGCCCTGCTTTTTATAAAATTCAACAATAGGTTTTATGAAATATGGTCACAAAAATACTTGATCATTCTCCTATAGAGAACATATGAATAAATTAATCCTTAAACATAATGGGAACTATTTTACCACTTTAATGTTGATCTTGGGGACACAGTCATGCCATTTTCTCAAAAAACTATCCCAGTGATTATCAGTTATATATGTATTGTATTAGCACATAATGTGTATATGTGTTTGCCTTGATTTATGTATGTGCACCATGTGTACAACTTTCAAAGGGAAAGAAATACATAATGGTCTCTGGTTTAAATGAGGAAATTGTTTCCTGTAAAAGTGCTAGAATGCATGGTGCTGGGGAGATGGCTCAGCAGTTTAAGCATTTGCCACATAAGCTTGTAGACCAGTGATTGCATTCCCAGGAAACCACATAAAATGTCAGTTGGGCGTGGTAGCTGCCCTATCAGAGGGTAGACACAGGGGATCCCTAGAATAAGCTGGCTAACAAGAATAGCCTTCTCAGTGAGCTATGTGGATATTTCACAAATATTTTGTGCAAAAAGTAAGAGTAACACGTGAAATTGATACTTCAATAATAAGAAGGGCTAAAGAATATATGTGTCAATGTCACTTTACTAAAGCTTGAGTGACAGGCACACATTCATCATGGATTAATTTGGTATTTTACTGTCTCTTCACTATTAAAAGATGGCTTTATTTCTGAATCAGCTGTTTTTTATTAAATTTACATGTGCAATGCCAGTGGATATGCTATTGCCATTCTGAAAAGTTTCAGAAAGAAGATAAAGATATTAAAAGTCATTTAGTCAGTTTCAGCCGAGAGAGAAGACTTTCAGACAATACTTTTCTAATTATGCTAATTATGGACAGATTTTTGTGTTTTCTTAGCTAGGAAACAGTTTACTTTCACACATTGATAGAATTTGTAACTATCATGGAAGGTATGTGTCTAAATATATCAGGAAACTGTTGGGTGAGAACTGAAAATTTCAATGCAAACATTTAAGAAATGAGCATTTTCCCATTATGCTAGCAATAAAACTGCATCTTAATAACTCTTCTTCAAAATTTTAAAAAGAAAAAAAAACTATAAACAAATATACCAGGTAAGATATCAGGTAAGAACACACTCTCCGTCTCTCTCTGAGCATTTCATTCATGTGTACAAAATATTTTGATTATATCTATCTTACTCTCTCTCAAGTCCTCCAAGCTTCCCTAACGCATCTGATTCCTTAAACTATATCATATTTTGAGCCCCAATTGAAGGATAATGCAGTTACTAAAACATTTTGGAAAATTTTCTTACATTATTTGTTTTTCTTATTTATGTGTGTGCACGTGTTTATATCAAGTGTGTCACAGAGGTCAGAGGGCAATATGTCAGATCTAGTCCTCTCTTTCCACCATGTTTGTTCCAGGGGTTGAACTCAGGTGGCCAGTCTTCAGAGCAATATCAGTGGCTGCTGAGTCATCCCAATAGCCTGGACAATGGAAGCTTCTAAAAGCTAAATTGTGAAACAAAAAGTAAAACTTTATAAAATATAAATGAACAATTACAAAGAAATATGTATAAATTTTCTCACAAATTAACTGGCACACAGACAATGCTGTAATTTTTCACAAGCAGGAGAAGCTAGTTTTTGGATAAATGTGTCAAGAGTCTTGACAGTAAATGTTGCCATGGTTACCTACACTGTGCATGTGCACTTGCGCTCTGGGAAGCTTTGGATATTGTTGTAACCCAGCATGCCTCAGCCTTGACCAATGAGGTTCGGCCTAAGTGGGGGGTGTGTGGACCTGGAAACTCCTAGCAACCCAGCAGTGATAAAGACCAAACACAGGCATCTTGTCATCTTTAAAGAGATCTCAGTTCCATGTTGTAAAATTAGCATCTTTTCTTTATTTGCCATCTTTTCGGCTGTTTCATAACCATGCTTCTATGACCACGAGGGAACCAATTCTGTCCTTCTCCTCTCCTCTCTGGTTCCTTGCCCCTAACTCCTGTCCTCACCTGTTACTCACACACCTCGCCCCTCTGCCCAGGTTCAGATGCTTAGGCCCAATAGAGATGCAAACTAGGAGGCATCCTATACTGAGGCTATGGAAAAAATAGTAGACTTGCTGGAATTAGCAATACAATAGTGGGCCAGAGCTTTCCGGTGCTCCTGTTTAGTGAAATCGGAGGCTGGATCTCAAAATATTTCATAACAGAATTATTTGGTCCCCCACAGGATGTGGATATAACTGATGCTATTGTGTACAGTCCCCCAAGATGTGATGAACACTGTAGCTGAAGTCATAATAAGATGGTCAGTGTGACAGAACTAGAGAACAGCTTCTCTGTCCTTGTTCTCAAGCTGTTCCAGCCTCTAGTGTTTTCTGCCCAACATCATAGCAACAATAACATCTTTGTGATGTGAAGGAGATAATGCCAAGGCAGTAGGATGAGCTCAGATTATAGGCTATTCTGAAAGCCCATTTAAGACCTTGGATTTTAACCTGAAGCTAATTTGGAGCCAGAGAATATGTGAGAATTTGAAAGTGACATTCATAAATAGATTGCTTTTTTTTAATCCACTACAAATGGTCAAGAGAGAAATGCTACTTAATTATTTTTGGCTTCCCAGTCTTTCCTTATTACGATGGGAAACATTGGCTTCATTTGTTACTTTTTCCTTGAAACTGAATATGTAATCCAATTATTAATTCTTGACGTGTTTACTATCATCTGCAGACATAATGCCTTCATTTGAATCTTAAGATGTTAAATAATTATATGCTTTTCAGTAAGTTGCCTCAGTTCTCATTTTAAATTTACTAGTAATAACTATTGTATAGTATTGTGTGAAGATGCAATGAGTCAGTTTCCAATAGTCCTGAGTTAATACTTTTATGTACATCAATGAATTATTTGACATTAATATATAAAATGATGTATTTTAGGGATTTTGTTGCTATTATTTTATTTTCAGTATCCTTTAATAAATCAGGAACTGCAATGTCTAAAAAGGGGAATAGGGGAAGTAGGACTCAACTATTTGAAAAAGAATTCAATTAGTCACTACAGGCACACATACCCTTTAAATACCGTAGGGAATTTCTTGAGTTATAATTAAAATTATGAATGAAATAAAATGTATAAATATAAAAATATGTGAAAATGTATTTTCAAATCACCCTCTTTATTGGTGGCAATTATGGGCACTATAATGTGTGTTTAGATATTATATAAAGCTTGAAATGATAGCAAGTTTAAGATGTTTGTGGTTACATGATTTGCTATACAGACCTTTGGAAGTAATGTGCCCCTTATATAAATAACACACTAGCTGAATTACATTAAAAATTATATATAAACCATTGAAATTTCATATTTTCTTGTTGTAAATGAGATTATGGTGGTGCATTTATATATTCCTTCATGTACTCATTCTATGATTTAGTTCCCAAACATTGATTTTAAAACTTGATTATTATTAAGGAAGAAAGCCACAATTGCTTTCCAAAATGATTATAATTTCTATCATGTAAAGTCTATAAATAGGTAATTTAGAAGAGTGTACAAATGGACCTTGAGAGCTTGTTTGGAGGTTCTAGCAGGGGAGCGCAGCTACTCGTATACCCTTGACCGAAGACCGGTCCTCCTCTATTCGGGGAAGGTCGCTTCGGGAGGGACGCACATGGAGCGGTGAGGGAGGAAGGGGACACCTGCCTAGCCAGCCAGATCAGCCGAATCAACCCTGGCGATCAATGGGGTGACAGATGTCACAGCCAGATCGCCCTCACATGGGTGCTGCCACAATAAGAGCACAAGATGAAGAGTAGAGGAGAAGAAATGGAGGAGCAGATATATTGAGTTGGGGGAAGAATAGAGGAGAGAGAGCAGGATGAGAGATACCATATCAGAGGGAGCCACTATAGGTCCGAGAAGAGATCTGGAACTAGGAAGATCTCCAGAGACCTATAAGGATGACAGGATCTGACAGTCCGGGCAATGGAGGAGAGGATGGCCTAGAAACCCTTCCCCTAGAATGAGATTGATGACTACTCTCTATGCTATCCTAGAGTCTTCATCCAGTGGCTGATGGAAGCAGAGACAGACATCCACAGATACACACTGAGCTGAAATCTGGAACTTAGTTGAAGAGAGGGAGGAATGAAGAACGAAGGGGTCTGTACCAGGTTGGAGAAACCCACAGAAACAGTTGGCCTGAAAAAGGGAAAGCAGATCGACCCCAGATGCTCTTTGGGAGGCCAGTATGGGAATCCAGCCCCCTGATCATGGATGCCAATGGGGAGGCCCCTGCACTCCTGGGAGCCTCCGGAGGTGGACTGGCGTTTTGCCCTGGTGGTGGGGGGGAACTTCGAGAGCCCATCCCACTTGAAGGGATTCGCTTTGTCTCTGAACACATGGGGAGGGGCCTAGGCCTAGCACAGGAAGATTTGGTGGACTTGGTGGAGCCCCGGTTGGGGGCCCTACCCTGCCTGGGGAGTGGTGGGTGGATGGGGTGGGGGTAGGTTGGAGGTGGGGGAGAAGGAATGGGGGTGAGGGGAGGGAGAGGGAGAGGGGAATTACATGTGAAACAAGCCTGTTCCCTAACTTGAATTAATAATAATAATAATAATAATAATAATAATAATAATAATAATAAAAAGAGAGAAAAAAAGAATAGAACAAAGGACCCAGAAGCGGAAAAAAAAAGAGTGTACAAAGACAAGAAGATGTCCAGTTATGGGGTAATATGGAGTAGAGGGACAAAATGCCAGTAAAAATGGAAGGGTTGATCAGGATAAGTGCATAATGGAGACAATACAAAGAAGGTGTTCCATAATAAGAGACTAACATAACTCTTAAATGAAAAATACATTGCTCTTGTGCTAGCCAAAAGGAGGTGGATGGTTTTATATTCTAAGTGATTTTAGGACAAAGTAATTTATAATTATATCCTCCATTTCACCAAACACGTAGTATTTTAAACTTTGTTATTCAAAATGTGATTAATGAGTGTAATTGAAGAATTCCTTATTGGCTTTGCCTCTTATGTCATTTCAGATAAATTAAAACAGAGCTTCACTTGGACAAGCTCCAAAGTGTCAGGCTAACAGTTACAAAAGTATCTGTTCTCATCCTCGAGAGAATTTCTGCCTTCCTACATCTGATGGTTGATTAATGTGTTTAGTTGATATTCCTTTAAAAATTGTGACCTAAAGATGTTTAAAGAATAGTGCCCAAAGCACATATATATTATTTAATCAATAATTATATAGTAAACAAACAATGTCGTGGCCTGGCTTGTATCAGCCCCACGCTATAGAGGCTATCTATTCTGGATGGATGCCCTTGGGGGCTGTGATCAGAGCCATCTGAACAACCACAGGGCCATTCCTGAGAGAGGGTGCATGGACCTGGAAACTCCTAACTACCCAAGAGCCATAAAGACCAGACACAGGCATCTTGTCATTTCAGGAGGGCTCTCAGTCCTTACTGGAAACTGGAGTCTTGGGTTTATTCTAGCATCCTCCTAAATCATTTTTCAACAGTCTGGTTGACTGCAGAGAGCATCTACTATTAAGTCATTCTTTTAGTCCTAGTGCACACCAAAAAACAGTCTCTAGGCAGGTAGACAAAGCCCTCAGTACAGGTGCAGCACATTAATGGCCTAGGCCTGTTCTAATACAAACTAGGAGACATTCTCCACTGAGGCCATGCCATACTGTGGCAATTAGCCAACATTTGCAAGACAATGGAGGTTTAGGCTCCAGAAAAATGGAGCAGAGATTTGGAGAGGAGAAACTTTATAATAGATAATTTTTGGTTGCCAACAAAACAACAGAAATAACTAAAAATGATGACAGAGGTTTGAGGTAACTAAGTGGTAGGTAAATATAACTTCAGTAAAGGACAAGGAGTTGTAAAATTTTAGAAATTAAAAATAACCTCTGTTTAATATCACTATTTATGTGCACAAGAGCCTTTCTCTATCATTATGGCTAAATAGCATAGTCAGGACATGTAGATTCCTCAGGGGATCCAGGGAATGAATCATATGTAATTAGTCAAGATTTATCAAAGGACTCTTATTTGTTTCTACTAGTAATACATTTAAGGAGTATAATGTCTTCCACTCTAAATGAAACGAACTGAAGACAACCATGCCAAAAGAGAGGGACTTCATATGCTTGTACAGAAAGTGTCCAAAGGAATCTGGAAGAGAGGTTTTTTAATACCTTGTCCATGGAGTTACAAACAATTGTGAGCTGTCATGTGGGTACAGGGAGTTGAAATGAGGTCCTCTGGAAAAAACAGAAAAAGCCCTTAACAACTGAACCATATCTCTAGCCCACACAAGTAAAGCTCTAAATTTATGTTCAGAGCAACACACAGATTTTTTGTGTATTTGAAATCAGTATTTTAGAAATATATCCAATGATATTAATAAAGCGACTCTCCCCAAATCCACATCAAATTACAGACCTACAGATCCATCCTATCAACTATATTGGGTCTTCCCATACACGAACCTTTACCGACAGCTTCTAGGAACAGCTTCCCATGAAAAGAGTCAAATGAGTATCAAAGAGATCTTCTCCCTCCATGATCTATTAGAAAGATAAGGTGTGTAGAAAAGAAGAACATGCAAAAAATTAGAGTGTTAAATATAGGCCTGGATGAAATAGAGGTTATATTTCACTTTGGTACAAGTCACATAAATTTTCCTCCTGGCTACATCAAAAAGAAGAGAGATGCATGTGGGTATTTACAGGGGCTACATGTCATATTGAGACACTTACCATTTTACAGTAGTCGAAGTGTAATCATCAGCTAGGTCATGTGTGCAAAACCACAGAATCAGGGTTACAGTTCATTCAGTGTCAGAGGTTAGAGAGAGAAATGAGATTTGTTTCAGGAAAAACGGCAAAGTCAAATCAAAGGACAGAGATCAGGTAGGAAACAGAATTTATCAGAATATTTAATCACTCCTACAAAAACCAATTTGGGTATCTCTGGATATGAACAATGACTTGTCTTAGAATGGGTAATAACTCTTTTCTCTTCATTGTGAAACATTTTGAAGATCCCTTCTTTGAACAAAATTATCACTAGTAAATCCTTTATATTCAATGTTGTATGTACTATAGCTGTTGTCAAACAACTAATCCTTTAAAACTGCATTTTTGAACACATCATATTGCATTATATTGAGTATATGGGAAAACCCAGTAAAGGTGAGAGAATGGATTTGTTGGTGTGTAATTTGGTGTGAACCAAGGATAGACTTGCTCTCTTGACATACTTGGATAAGAGTCTAAGACACTGACATTTAAATATATAAAGAATCTGGATGCTGCTCTGTAGTTGGAAGTTTCTCATCCCAACTGCCAGTTCCCAAATAGCCACTCTAAGGCTTAATATTAATTATAATTATTTGGCCAATGGCTCAGACATATTACTAACTAGCTCTCACAATTAAATTAACCCATTTACATCATTCTATATTCCACCACAAGGCTTGTGACTTGTTACCTCACATGTGGCTTCTCCAGTGGCTACAAGGCATCTCTGTGACTCAGCTTTCTTTGTCTCTACATCTTTGTTTGGATTTCTTGCCTGGCTTTATTTTGCCTAGCCATTGGACAAATCAGATTTATTCATGAACCAATAGAAATAACATATTTGCAGCACACAGAAGGACATTCCATATTAGTGCTCTGAATGTATAGTTAACATTTAGTGATGTAAGACTGGAAATACTGTTCAGGGTTTAAGAGGTTTTCTGTTCTCTTAGAGGACATGTGTTCAGCTCCCAGCTTCCACATGGAGGCTCTGAACAGTTTATAACTCCATTGCCAAAGTATCCAAAGCCTCCTTGAGCTTTATACATGCATGCTGTACACTTCCATACAAACAGACAACACACTCATGTAAAATAAAAATAAAATAACTGAAAAAAATTTTTAGAGATGGAATCCCATCAAAATGTTGACACAAAAATTCTGACATAATTGTAATTAGTTAAAAATGCTCTCATTTAATACCTGAAAATTAAACTTCATTCCATTATTTTTGTGCTTTCTTTACCATGTAGTAAACAATTTCCATTATATGCGGTGGGAAAAGCTAATAATACTTGTCAGTACTAAAAATACTCTTGGAACTATCTTGGATGCCTGCCTGATGAACAAATTTTTCATAGTTGTAAACTTTCTGAATGCATAAAACACAACTCTTAAGAAAAAAATGATTTTGGCTTATTTAAAGTACAGCTTTAGAGATTTAGTATACCATATTTATTTTAAAACATGTCAACAGAGAGTAATTTATAGGAAGTTTTGAGAATAAAATCAGTACTGAGTTTGCAAGGAGAATGACTACCAAGAAAGATAAATAGTTAAATGGCCTTTAGTCAAGGAGATGCTGGACACAGTTAATGACAAATTAGGACCAACATTTATTAAGTTGAATTTTCCTATATGTATTAAAAAATGTCATTAATTGGTGACACCCAAATGAAGTTTTATAATCTTGAATGGTGGACCTGCCTAACAACATAGGGTAGAAAAAAACCATATAAATTAATTTACTTCTGCATGTGATTGTGTGTAAGCATGTACTTTTTTGCAACATTGAATGTGTATTTGCATATGTTTGCATGCACGGATGTGTCCAAGAGCCTATGTTGTGGATGAAGCTAGTTCATGACTAGTACTGGGAAAAGAATGTAGATAGCACAGAACAGATTTTCTTCTCCTTGAGAACTTAAATTATTAGTGATAACATAAGTATGTATTGAGATTAAAAACTTATGAATCAGAAGTATACATTTTATAAGAAATTCTTTTTCACATAAGTTTTTATTCAAAAAACAGCATCATGGAACAAACCTTTAAATCCTGTGAATGACCATGATGGTAGGGGTAAGAGGGCATGGCACTGTCTTAAGTACACACAGTACCTCTAATGGGTAGAATCTATTTCAGTAGGGCTGTCACTGAGCAGAAGAGGTAGGGAAACACACATGTGCCAATATGGATCCAGAATGACAAGTGTGAACTGTGAACGACGTCAATGGCCTTGCATTTTGTAAAGGCAAGAGAGGGGTAGTGAATAACTATTTTATAGAGAAGATCTTAATCACATTTACATATTCAACATGATTAATGTAGAAAATGGGTAAGAATGTAGCAAGGACACTGTAAGATTTTACATGGAGACTTGTTATATGTACTCAGGATGACCACATTTCATGCTGGGACTAATGACTACTTTATAAATGTGAAGCAAAGGCTAAAATGGCAAATCTTTTGTCACTGCCCCTGGAGATGTTGGGAGGTGAAAGTGCTTACATGAAGGAAGTTAAGTGCCGGGGTGTGTTTTGACAGGTAACACTAAGACCCAGACTCTTTCATACCTCTTCCTACCTTCATTCCCCCCCCCATGCTTTTCTTCCTCCTCTTCTCAATTTCCCTCCCTTGCTTCCTGGATGCCAGAAGGTTAATGTGTTCACTATGTCACATGCTTCTACCCAGAGGAACTGACTCAAGTGGACCTAAAAGCAGAGGTGAAGCAACCATGGACTAAAACCTGTGAATCTATGTCCTAAAATGAGCTTGACCTCATCTTACATTGAGCTCTGTAGCTTGTCACAGTGGCAGAAACCTGGATAGCACAACCTGTACTGTGGGCATGGAATAATGACATACTCCACATGTATTCAGCAGAATCAAAGGATCTTTTCACTCAAATGGTAATTATCCACTAGGAGGCAGATTCCTAGATTTGAAAATAAGCAGAGAACGATATGCAGGACCTGGGTTGGGGATCAGGAACAGTGTGTTTGGTCTTAGAGAAAGGAATCTAGCAATGCCTATCTGAACGTGCAAACCTTGAGACACTGAATGTTGATCCAAAAGAAAGGTTAATCAACCCATTGGGCATGGGTTTATAATTCAGTGTATAAAACTGGGACAATGCACATGCTAGTTGTTCATCTGCAAGACTTTCTTCTACAGGTACCACATACTGATTAGATTCTGACACAAATTGTTACAAATTTCAAGTCCACTGCTTCCTCAGTGTTCTTGAGAAACCTGTTTTTTTTCCCCTTTCAAAGTGATATAATGTAGTTGGAGAAAATCTAAGTCTTTGAAACTATATTTACCAGCTAACATCATCAAAAGCAATCTGTTTCTAAGGATTTTGCCTACTTGTCCATGACCTGGCAGCTTGTGTCACCACTAACCCTGCATAAACATCAGCCAATTACTTGCAGCCAGCCTCATCATTCTTTGTCTGCTCTCTGAACTATGATCCCTTGTCTCCTACCAGAGTCTATGAAATTGTGACAGAGAAATATTTTTCCATCATTTACAACTAGAAGTAAGTTGCAAAGACAAACTTATTGTGAAGACAAACTACTTTGAAAACTACTTGCTTGTTTGGCAGTATTAAACAAACATGTTTCCCTCTACTGCTTCATGACCAGCTAATTAACACATGATACTTGATACTTTAACTTTAACTCCCCTTCCACTTTAAATTTTCTTCAGATTTATAATTTCTGGAAAATCCATGGATAACAATTTCCTTAAAATTTTTCTTATGATAAGATATTCTCAATAGCTAATAGGCAGATAAAGTGAAGTATTGATAGCCTTACCTGAGTGATGAGGCTTAGTGACTAAGACTTTTTTCTCGTGATTAATTGCCATGAAGTAATGAAAAGTGCAACAATAGGGGTTTTGCAGTGATAGAGATGAAAAGTCACAAATGCACAATAATAATGATGGTCCCAGGGTAGACTGCTCTCTATTGATGCTTGATTACAGAGAAAGTGGCAGTCAATTTCTCGCTCACAGCTCACAATGCATGCTGCAGAGCTGCTGTGTCAGTGTTTGTAGAGAAACTATACTCCAACTGATGCATGTAGAGCTGCTCAAAGAGAGGCATGGATTCTAATTGTAGCTCTGGCAGAGCTGTGATTTCAAGTACTTTCTCAAAACATTCCCTGCATGGAGATTGGAACCTTTCAACAAAGGACATGGGACAGTGATTTACCATGGGTGATTGCATGGCTGTTATAAAAAACATCCCTGAATAAAAGTTGCTATGCTGACTTATCCAATTAAATTTTGGCCCCTTGCAAATAAAGACCCAGAGTGCAGCCTTTGTGTTTTTTTCCAGTGCCAGTGGGATCTTTCACTTTCCCTCCCCCTTACATTTCCAGTTTGTGTGCTTAGGTTTTTGATCTTATGGTGCCACGAGTCTGCTCTTAATTGTGTACTAGCAACATTTTTTTTCCAAAATGTAATGGTGCTCGAATTTAAAGTGTTTTACACTCTATGGCAACTGACATCAATTTGAACCTCTTTATTTGGCAGCCAACTACTCTCCCTATGCTACTCTTTTGGACACACGATAGGGGAGAGTGTCTGCTTCCCTTGGAAGCCTGTGCTTCTTCAGCCTCAGTCTTACCTTACCTTTTTTAAACTCCTCTCTAAGGTCTCCCTGATATAGTTCAAATCTGTATATATTAGTAGCTGAATAAGCCAACAAGTAGCAAGCCCATGCATATTCTGTCCCTGGCAGAGGAGACTGTGAGTCCTAGACCAGTCAGGTTTGTATAGAGAAGCTTTGTTTAAAAGATTTACACATGGCAAAGTGGGTGGGTTTATGTGTAGGGGGAGAGACCATAAACCCTCAATCCTACACAAGGAACTACCTGAAAATAAGGAGTGCTGAGTGTGGGAGGGAAACTCTTCCCCAGGGAAGAGCACACTAGCTGAAAGCATACACACAAGGTGAAAGGATAGGAGTTGGCTCAGGACCTAAAAGACCAAGTTCTCAGCACAATATATGCCCCAGAGGGTCAGAGGGGAGGAAATGATAGAGAAGGACAGGAGATAGGGGGATGGGGAGAAGGGGAAGGGAAAAGGGAAAGGGAGCAGGTAGAAGAAAATGGCAGTTTATAAAGCTACAAAGGGAAACCCCTTGTTAGGATGAGGTGTTCGGTTCTAATTAGGCATGCTAATTAGGTGAGGCAAAGCCGACTTTTGATTACTGGATTTCAGTACTTTGATAGCTGGCCCTTGGTAGTCAGCCTCAGGAGGAGGAAGTGGCCAAATAAGGGACTAGGCCTTGTTGGCCAGCTTTAGGAGTATAATATGGTTTTGGCCAGGCAGAGGGAATGGGAGAGGAGAGCAAAGCCTGCCAGAGCCATACTGACCAGGCCCAGGGTTGGCGAGAGCTCCTTCACACATATGAGACAGACTGACTGACATATTGCATTATATATATTCATGCAATGACAATGCAGAAAGAGAGCAATTGGAGGGTTTTCTCCATCTCACCTAGTCTCTGCCTGCCTGTTCCCAAATAACCACTCAGAGGCTTAATATCAGTTACAATTTTTTGGTCAGTGCCTCCGGCTTCTTACTGGCTAGCTCTAAGTGTAAATTACCCTTTTCTATTAGTCTGTATTTCACCAGGAGGCCGTGTCTTCTCACCTCACATCTTGCTTGCCCAGCAGCTACATGGCATCTCTTCTACTCCACCTTCCTTCTCTCTCTCCCTTCGTTTGGAGTTCCCGCCTGGCTTTACTCTGCCTGGCCATCGGCCTAAACTGTTTATTTATCAACCAACAAAGGCAACACATATTCACAGCATACAGAAAGACATCCTACATGAAGAGCACAAGAAGGGGTACCCGGGAGAGTTTGGGTGGTGGAAAGGGAAAGTGGAGACATGTTGTGATTTTATTATAATCTTGAAAATAAAAGAAATAATTTAAAAGAGGAACTTATGAATATATATCAGGCTAGGCTACACTTTGCAAATTATTGCAATCCTCCTAGTACCATGAGTCACGCTTTATTCATGTTAAACTAAATGCACCGTTACTAGCTGCTGTGGACTAGTTTACTATTAACTTTCAATAATTCTCCCAACAGTTTCGTTTCATAAGCATCATCGGAACACATATGATGTGCTGCCACAATGTTTCATGATATTCCCAGAGAGTCAGCATTCCTCCAGATTTTACAGCTCCAATTGTAATGGCTATATTTCTCAACAGATAAAATTCTCGGTGCCGACACTAGTCAATATCGTATATCTTCTGACTCCATGCTCTTCTTAAGTTGTCATTTTCCGGACTTAAAATAATTCAGTACTGACACCGATTTCTTCCTGAAGTTTTCTCTCCTAACAAAGAAGCAGTTGAAATCATTTTCCACTCATCTCTTTATTATCCTATGCTTGAAAGTTCTTTCTTAGCTTTGGCAAAGAAGCTGTTACTGAAAGCCATGGTGAGCCCAGCCAGGCAGCAGTGAATCTCCCCAGCCTGTTTTTGTCATCTTTACTTATGTTCCGAGTCTGGGTCATGGAAGTTCAAGTCCATGGAGCCAGTTTTGCTCCTCTGGCATGCAGGCTACATCTCAATTGTTGAAAGAGTGCAGACGGGTTTTCAGGGGAGAGCAAATTATACCAGCAGATAGAAAACCAAAGGAGAATCATTCAGAAAGTGTCTGCTTTTGTAAAAACTAACTGTCCCTTTATAACTGACTCAATCCCATCCAAACGTCACTTTCAGCAACCTTCTGCCTCTGAGTTAGTCTGCATTGTGTGAACTCTCACAACCTCAACACAGTCAAACTATGGACCAAGCCTCCATCAAATGAACCCATAGGGGACATGCTGTATCCAAGTGGGACACATATTTAAAATAACTTGATCTCTGGGCTCTGGTGGCGCACACCTTTAATCCCAGCACTCGATCTCTGTGAGTTCGAGATCATCCTGGTCTACAAGAGCTAGTTCCAGGACAGCCTCCAAAGTCACAGAGAAACCCTGTCTCAAACAAACAAACAAACAAAAGATAACAATATAATTATATTATTTCTATACTTTTTAAAGATTTATTTTTTATTTATTTATTTTTTTTTGTGTGTGTGTGTGCATTAGTGTTTCCCCTAAGTTGAGTTTGGATTTAACAAAGGACTTCTCCTAAAATTGTATGGAATAGTAAACATAATTAATGTATTTTTTTTTGAGTCCCTAATATTCCCTACATTATGAAGGTAATGAAAGTTAGTCTCTCTTTCTCAGAAAAACTCAAGAATAAGTACACACGTGAAAGATGTGTCTCTACTTCTAGTTCCTAGAAGATATTGCCTTGAATTTAAATACTTGTTGCCTCAGACATTGTCTGTGACTTGAGCTTATGCTTCCTATTGACATGGTTGGATTTTCTCTGGAACATTTCTGGTGACTTTTGTCATGACTCAAAGGACTTCTGGCATCCCTCCTCTGGTTTGGGTGATGAGTTTGTCTGTATCATGGTGGATCCACATTAGCTGACTGACCTCTATGGCTGTACTGACCCATTCAGACCAGTGCTTATCTTCAGTAAAGTGCATTAATATTTGATTTGATTACATCTTCAGTCATTTATTGTGACCTGTAGGGATATGAATATTACAATTTTTCATTTCTATCTTAGATAGCCTTTTTCCACCTTTAGAAAAATAGCCTTTACCAATGGCTATAGAGAGGAAGGGTCATAGGAAAATGACTGGATAAAGGGTTAACTCATAAATCCTTAGTTCTTATAACAATTTGAGCACAATTTTAATTACAGGGGGATTATCTACATGTCACACTTTTGTTCATATATATAAATCTGAATTCACATTTGGAACTAGAACACACACATACATAATACATACACACATACATATACATATACATACATACATACATATACATATATATATATATATATATATATATTCATTATTAAATTATCTTCTGGCAAATTCCATACATGGAACTAAGTTTAGTTAATAAGAATTTGTAACACTGACAATGAATCAGATTAATCTTTCAGTACAGCAATGGCACTTTCACACGTATACAACATAAAAAACAATATCAAATTCAGGATAAAGGCATCCAGAATCTAAGGCCATTTTTGAAAATATGATAGTTACTGATTAAGAACTTAGATATTGGTGTCTGAAAAGGCACATAAGTTGTAGATTCAAACTGCAGGCATAAAATATGAATAATTGAAGAGTAAATATGGACTCATAAGTTTGGAACTTAGCTTATTTCATTTTAAACCTGCTCTACTAAAAATTCCAAAATATGTACACACATGTTTACACAAATGTGGAGACAAGATTCAACCTTCATCCCCCTCAATCCATCTCAACTTTATTGTTGAGACAAAGGCTCTCACTGAACCTAGTGCTCATCAGTTCTAGGAGGAAGGCTGGCCAAGGATCTTGAGCTCCACAGATCCTCCAGTCTCCAGCCCTCCAGCAATGGCTGCTGTCATGTTTGGCAGCATCAGTTTTCTGAGTGAGCCTTCTCCATAGCCTGTAGAGTTCTGACTTTCTGGAGTGCATTTTGGATTTAGACTCTGTATCAACACCCTCAGTTTACGTTAATGTTGTGGTTGAGATAACTTTGAAAAATTGCATTTCATCTAAAAAATTTTGTGATCTTGAAAATTGTCTTTAGTCAAAGTTAACATGAAAGAAAAAGTAGGGAACAACCCTTCGTTTTGGTAATTTAGTGTTATTATTGATAATAGACATATTTTTTTTTCTTTTTGGGGTCAGACTAACATGTCTTTGGAGGTATTACCCAGGTGTGTTATTTTTCTGGGCTTCTAGGAACCTTTTGTGAAATCTTTAATCTTCTTAAATGTATGCTATTATTTAATTTTAGGGAATGAAAATAAATATTTGTAATCTTTTCTTTCATATTTATGTACTGTCAATGCAACAAACAAAAATGGCACATAATTCCCAAGTAATTTTGGGAAACATTCTCATAAAAGTGGTATTCAATATATTCATTTAATTTTCACTTTAAATTTCTGAGGTAGTTATTCCTTGGCCTTGTAATATTTTATTGGGCACATGCTATGAGAAATCCACGTGCATTTGTTTAAGGAGTATCAAGGTTTATTAAGATACAAAAAAGGAAAACTACACTCACGAATACAGGATTTCATAAATCCAGTTGCAGGGTCCCTGGAAAGCTAGGGAACAATGATCACACGCTGCTTCATGCCACCTGACCTGGTCTTCAGTGCCAAGGGGAGTAGATGGAGACTGGCATGGGAAGTGGTGTGGGGAATGGGAAGAAGGGAGGGGAGAAAGCACTTGGATTGGTATGTAAAATAAGATTGTTTTTAATTTAAATAAGAATTATTTTTTAAAAAAAGAGGCAGTGATCTTCTTTATAAGAGGTCACATAGGCAGACAAGAAGCATTGCTTCAGTTGGGCCACACAGCCTAAGGTCATAGGCCGATTGAATAACCACTACAGAAACAATTAGTTTTTCATTTCATAAATTGTTTCCTTTAAAATAACTTTTCCCTTTATTTTTCTCTAGTATCTCCATTCAGAAACACACATATAAGCTACCAAAATTGTAATTCCAGACATTCATAATGATTGGAATATCAAACTACACACAGCTATCAGGAGTACACTCTATATTTCTTACAAAGTCAAATGTAGTTTTGTTCATTTGTGGACCTTAAATACTCTTATATTAAAGCCAGACAAATCTACAATAGATTAGTTGGTTTCGAAAATCATAAATAAAAAGAAATAGCAGAGAGGAAAGAACTCTAATTGGTATTTGCAGACACACAAGCTGTGCCAATTCACAGTGATAATGTGGCTTTCCAAATGGCAGTGTTTGGGAGAGTGTCTCTGTTCGCATTTTCATATTACTAACATTTTAAAATAGTTTGGCATAGTGTAGGCTCATGGCATTACAGACACAAACAGAACACAATGGCCTCCTTCTTGATTCAAGCAACGCTTTGGTAGAAGTCAAATTACACAGCTCACAGGAGTTCTTAATTCATTGTTGGCAAAGAGGATAGATCTAAATTTTAGAGCATCTCTGTTACATGGCATCATGACTCACTCTCAATTTTAATTAAGAGGCAGATTTATAATTTTGTAGTTTATTGAGCAAGCAGGTTGCCAAGGTGACTTGATTTTTCACGTAGCATCAAGATTACTATCCTTCAGGATAACTGGTGGGGTCACCAAGAGTCTATTTAATTTTGTGGTCATAGTTAAAATCCATGTGAAATGAGCACACTTAACTCTGTAGGTGATGTTCTGCCTGACAGGAACCAGTGTTAACACCTTTTATAGATTTCTGAAAACTAGAAAATGTCCTATCTCAGTCCATGGCTTCAGGCATGTCAGAAATGATAACAGTGTTAGGTAATTATTCTGTGAAGCAAACCATCTGAAACTCAAGACTGAAGGCATCACCAATGTATTTTTTCCTGCCATCATCTAGAAGATGTGTTGGATGGCTGAGTATTCCTTCCTTCTGAGAATGCATTTAGTTATGTGGCTGGATAAACAATTCAAGACCTTTCTGTCATCAATATGATAACAAGTGTAGAGTATTGCAGAAGACATTCTGTCTCATTTTCTTCAGTCCAACTGTCTTCATTGATCTTAGGCCAGTAGTCTTACAGAGCCAGATTAAATGGGGGAAACTATAATCTGGAAACACTGTATGGAAAGAGTCTATTCTTATATTTTATTTATTTATTCTTCTCTTATGCAATAAAGCACAACTGCAGCCTCTCCTTCCTCCTACCACAAGGACACTTGCTCAGCTAGGTGCACAGCAGTGTTATTCATAATAGCTAGAACATGGAAACAGCCTAGATATCCTAAAGCAAAGAAAGGATAATGAAAATGTGGTAAATTTATGAAATACAGTACTACTCAACTGTTAGAAAAAATATCATGAAGTTTTCAGGAAAATAAATGGAACTAGAAAAAAGTTATCTTAAGCAGGGCAACCTGCACCCCAAAGGACAAACATGATATGTGCTCACTCATAAGTGGATATTAGATTGTAAGTAAAGAATAATCGCATTACAATCAACAGATCCAGAAATGTTAGATAGAGAGAAGAGGTTTAAGGGGGATGCATCAATCTGTCTGTGAAGGGGAAATAGAATAGACTTTGTGGGAGGGCAGTGGTCTGGAGGAATGTGATAGGAGGATCTGGTATGAGTGGTCATTAGGGGGTAATATGGAAATGAGTGCAGTACAAGCTTTCTGGAATCTATGGGATTCACCCTAGTGAGAACTCCTAGTAATGGAAGATAGGGAGCCTGAAATGGTCATCTTCCGGAACCAGTCTAGGATCCCAGTATTGAGAATGGAACTCCAACCTAGCCAGAAAAATCTATGACCTACATACAATCTGTTCTGTCTGCAAAATACACTGGGGCCAGGTTGGTATAGAGCTTGTGGGAGTGGCCAACCAATGATTAGTCTAACTTGAGGCCAATGCCATGAAGAATCAATTTTTAATAAAAGGGAAAAATGAACAAAAATGAAGCAAAACTTCTTCAATCCTTGATTCTAGAATCATAAATGTTGATTCTGACACATTCTGAATTGGACAAAGTAGTTCATAATACCAGTCAAAATTCAAGGTCATTAATGGACTTTAACTCTTTATAAGAGAAACAGGAAAAAATGTTTAATTTTAAGCTCAGGAAAGATTCCTCTGTGATGAGATGGCATTGTGGGTTATTCTTCCAAAGGCATGGAGTCACATAACAGCAAAGAATGGAAGTGAGATTGGAATTGGTCATCAGTCCTGACTGCATTTGAGGAATGACTTGTGTGCTAAATATACACTCTGCACAGTTGGATGTGATTACTCAGCAAGAGCTCTTAGAGTCATGACCAGTGCCTTGGTGAACAATGTTAACAGAGGACATTTTTTTCCCTTAGGACCACACCTAGAGGAAAAAAAGAAATGTTGAAGAATGAGTCTTTATAAAAAAATGATAAAGTAGCTTTTGGGGTGACAATAGATAACTTTTGGAATAGTATTCTGACTATGCATTTCATGTGCCAAAAGAGAAATCTGGTACCAGGGAAATATCCAGAGATCTACAAGGATGACACCAACTAACAATCTAAGCAACAGTGGAGAGGCTATCTTAAATGCCCTCCCCTGATAATAGATTGATGACCACCTTACATGCCATCTTAGAGCCTTCATCCAGTAGCTGATGGAAGCAGAGGCAGACACCCACAGCTAAACACTGAACTGAACTCTGGAATCCAGTTGCAGATGAGCAAAGGGGAAAAGGCCAGGCTGGAGAAAAGCACAGAAACAGTTGACCTGAACAATTGAGGGGGAGGGCTCTTGGACCCCAGACTGATAGCTGGGAAACCAGCATAGGATCAACCGAGAGCCCCTGATCATGGGTGTCAGTTAGGAAGCCTGGGCAATCTATGGGCCTCTGGCAGTGGATCAGTATTTATCCCTAGTACACAAATGGTCTTTGGGAGCCCTCTCCACATAGAGGGATACTCTCTCAGCCTAGACACACAAGGAAGAGCCTAGGCTTGCTCCAAAGATATGACAGACTTTGAAAATTTCCCATAGAAGGCTTCACCCTCCCTGGGAAGCAGAAAGAGGATGGATAGGGGGTCAGTGGGGGGCAAGGGAGTAGGAGAGGGTGAGGGAACTGGGACTGACATGTAAAACAAGCTCGTTTCTAATTTAAATTTTAAAAAGGGAAAAAATTCTGTAATTAACAAAACAGAAATTCAACTCTCTCTCTCTCTCTCTCCTCTCTCTCTCTCTCTCTCTCTCTCTCTCTCTCTCTCTCTCTCTCTCTCTCTCTCTCTCTCACTCTCTGTTTCCCTGGATGCTTTGGAACTCACTTTGTAGACCAGACTTGCCTTGAGCTACAGCGATCCACCTGCCTCTACTTCCTGAGTGCTGGGATTAAAGGCGTACACGACCACATACAGTTCAGAAACCCTTAAATATTGAAAACATCCTTAAGCAGCTATATAATATATCACTTTACTTACATGAACTACTGCCGTCAGAAGTCGCTAATTGGTGCAGCATCATAGATTATGATGAAATGTTAGAAACGGAGAAGAAAACAGGACTTGGATATTGAGTATAGTTCGAGTGCGATACTCTTTGAAGCATGGATTTTATTTTAACTCAGAATTTTATTGCATAAGGTAATCATCAAAAGGACTAATCATTCAGCAATTATTTGTGGAAGATGGGAAGTGTTTCAATACTGTCATGTGAATAATTTAAAAATGTGGTTTTTTTATGAAACATGGGGGAAATATATGCCATATATTACAATATTTTTCGAAAGGATAGACAAGAATCTGTTACAGTTAACTTGCAAAGGATGAGATGTCTGTAGGAGAAGAAAGAAAGAAAGAATATGTTTCATATTTGTCATTCATATTTTAGTTTTGTCACATATATGCAAATTATCTAACTCTCACATGCTTACTGATATGACACTGAGGGTCCATTATGACGAGAAAAGAATGTTTAAACTGCATAATTATAATACATATTTTACCATAGACACTGAAAACATACCACATTAGTTCATGAATTTCCAGTCTGTCCAACTCAGAAACATATGACCTTACTTTTTCAAATATTAACTTGATTTTAATAAATAAAGAGGGAAAATATGCCAATTTGCACAAGGATATAGACTTGAAATTCCCTAAGACTCCAATAATGGTGGCAGAGTTCTACTGAGCCATCGTATCCTCTAATTAATTCCATTGTATGAATTTTGGACCTGATGCAAACACAGTGGGCAGCCATGGTATAATATTGCTTTACCAATGAACTAATTGGCATGGTTGCATCTTTATTCTGTGGCCCTGGCCTCATTAGAACCAATCTTTAACTAGCTTAGTGGGTTAGTTACTGCTCAGTAAGTAGAGTTCAGTTTTATTATTTCACGGAATTAAGGTACAGAAGTTAAAAATATTATCCAGGTTGGAGAAAGGGGAATTGCTCATGTACGACTAGGTTTCTTAATTTAAAGCTACTTTTCCATAATTGTCTTAATCAAATATTGAAAGAAGTAAAATTTCTAAAAGGCATTTTTGGAGGAAAATAGAAGGATATATATATATATATATATATATATATATATATATATATATTTGTCTCAAATCAGACCCTTTAATTACATAAGAAAGATGAGCACTGTGATAGAAAACACTAAAAGAAAATATTGATAGTGCTAGTGTCGGCAAATGGGTTTATGGACAAGTTACCTTTCTGTATGTAGCCATTGATTGTGGTGATGATTGTGCAGGCAATAGCAATAGTTATGGTAGTGGATATGGGTATTCTCTTATCAATGATCACCCAAGGTGCCACATGATAGAACTCAGCATTACACTTTTGTTACAATAAGTCTTTCTGCCAAAAGCTGCCCGAGTTCTGCCCACTGTGTGGATAGACAAAATAATTCAGAGACATATTACGTACAAATGCTGCTTGGCCAATGATTGGGATTCTCATCTGTCAGCTCAGTCTTAATTATCATAAATCTATATATTTTATAAGACTTATCAGACACCTTCCATTGGTGTCCCTCCTTGCTGGTGGATCACATCGTACCACTGGAAGAAGAGGAGAAAAGAGGACACTTCCTGTTTCTCCTTGCTTAAATATGAGTCTCCTTGCTATGTCACTTCCTGCCTGGATCACCGCTTCTCTACTACATTTCCCAGAATCCTCCTTGACTCTTAGTCCCACCTAACTTGCTGCCTCATTGGCCAAACAGTACTTTATTTATCATCCAGTAAGTCAAACACATACACAGAAGCACTTCCCCCATCATATTTTGACAATGTAAATATTAAGCACGTGGGAAATATACCGGCTAAATTGTTTTTCCTTGTGTGCGAATTTCTCAATGGTATATTTTATTATATTAGGAACTGCTTAAAGGAGCTGCAACCTCTGGTTTTATCCGACATTCAAACTGTGGTCACTGCCAGTGAAATGAAGCAACATGAACAAACATCAGCCCAGGGTTTTCATCACGCAGTGTCAGTTCTGTGAGAGCCTGTTTTTGAGATCTAGCATTACCATTTAACAGCTGTGTGATACTAAGCCGCGTTATACAACTGCATTAATAGTCGCATCCACAACAACTGATTTTGTTGTGATTAAATGATATAAAACAGAATGAGAGTTTAGATCAGTATCTGGCTCACTAATCACAAGCATCATTTCCAGTGTTTCACACCATTACCTTAAGTACATGTACTATAATTTGCTTAATTATTCCTTCATTATTTGTTTCCCAAAAAATTTACAATTCATGCAAGTTTGATTTAATTCATTTATTTTGTCAATTGCATCATTCCTATGAAAATATAGAGCTGAAATTTCTCTCTTAGAAGGACATTTCCTCTCTAAGAAGGGCAATCAAATTCCCATACCACATTCCCATCGGTTTTGAGATTCCTGTTGCCAGCCTGTTTCCTCATTTCCATCACTCTTGGGTTCTAACGGTAGTCCTCTTGTACTGACATGATGGTTCACAGCACCCCTCCCCTGCTTTCTTATGCTATTTAAATGGTTATTACTAACTTCCATGTGCCTTTCCTTGGCACACTCAATGTGCATCTCTGCAAGAATGCATGCTTTTTTAAAAAGTATAGACTTGATTTTATTACAATATGGCACTTTCAGATGTAGTTTGTGAAACATTCATCACAGCAGTGACCCAAATTTCTGCTCTGTGATACACTGGGAAAATATGAAAATTCAAGTCTTGAACATGAAAATAATGCTTGTAATATGTATGAATGATAAAGAATTTTCTTTCTTTCTTTTTTTTATATTTTTTGAGACAGGGTTTCTCTGTGGCTTTGGAGGCTGTCCTGGAGAAAGAATTCTCAAAACAAAGAATTTTATAAACTCCATAATAAAAATCAATAGGCAAATTAGTTAAAATAGAAACTTGATATGGAAGCTGTGTGCAGTGACCACGGCGCCCGAGATAATCAATTCCCAAAGGACACTCTATGATGCCCATCGGCCACGCCCTATGCACATCTATTTGAACCGACTGACGATGTCAAATGCCTGTAAATGAAAGAATAACAGGATATGGGACAGTGTAGTTTCTGGCATTCCCAGGAGTCAAGAAGATGCTGTGTTGCTTTCTCAACATCATTTTTCAGGTGTAATGGTATATTTACATGTCCACCCATTGCTCTGGGCTGCTTCATAGTCTAAAGAATAGGTCTATCGTGTTGCATCCCTGGAGTCTTACTCTTACAAGTGCCTGGATTGCTTCTACCCCTTTTCACCCAAGGCAATGCTAGTACAACATTGAAAGCACTTCCTGAATCTTTTTTTTTTCTTTGTTCTTTTCTTCAGTAGTGTGATTTCTGATATGCAAGGTTAAACAGGCTAATCTCAACACTTTCTAACATATTCAATGTGCAGGACTGTATAACCTAATCTATGTTATACCCTACCATTTATGAGAGCTGTTTCTTGGGACTACAAGATAAAATTCACTACAAATAAATGCATTTGCCATACAAGCATGACGATGTCAGTTAGCTACCTAGAACCTAAGGAATGAGGAGAAAATACTTACATTGTCTTCTGACCTCCATGTTCGGGCCATGCCAAGCCCTCATACTACTCACACATAAACATATCATCTACACCCATGAAATGATAACAGCAAATAAATTTAAGATTAAACAAGAAGATTACTTCTCGATGATATACTTGGGAATATTTTATGTAATTTTCTAAATATTGCTAATTGGAGAAGTGTTAAACTGTTAGTTTTAATTTGCGTTTCTTTAAATACTTGTAAAAATGGGTGGCATTTCAATTTTTCCTGAGATATCTAGGGCTTTGTTATTTAGTACTGAGAATTAACTTCATGTATTTGTTATGGAGTTTGCTAGCTTCTTCCTGTGGTTTACAGGCTATTTTAATATTATAGTCTTATGTTTTCAGAAGCCATAAATAGTTTTATACTTTTTCACCTCCTTTAAACATAGAATACTGGCTTAAAAATAAAACTCAAATATATTTAAGTTGAGAGTTTTGCTTTTATTTTATGAAATTCTTATTATTGTTTTTAAAAATCTTCTCTTTTGTCTGATGATAGATACTTGTTTATGTTTTCTGTCTGATGTATGTTTTTGACTATGATTTTTAATTGATGTATATGAGTTATGCATAGTTATGGGATTTAAGACATTTCCTTTTTAAGTAAGTCATGCATTTTAACTTTATTCCCTCATATACTCTCCCTTCCTTTCTCTTTGTTAATTCCCTATGTGTACCCCAGATAAGATAGTCTCTTCTATTTCATTTCATATTAGACACATGAATTCAGGCAAAACCCCATAATACACACATGCATGCATGTGAATATGAAGTCTAGGATAAGCTTTCAGTATTAGTCTTCATAGTCCTGCTTAATTTGCTTAATATGGTGATTACCAGTTATACCGGAAATTTTATATTCATTATTAGAAGACACTGCAGGTACTTTTGATCTATAAGTTGCCTATTCTAAATAGTAGTGTGATCAACCTAGAAGTGTGAGTATCTGGTGCTGTGTTGACTGAATTCTTTTGGAGATGCTAGTATTTGCCTAGTACAGCTGTGCCACAGAGTATTCCTACTCATAGTGTTTTGAAGAACAAAGCCATCATTTCTGAGAAGAGGGAATCTTTATTTTAACAAAATCTCCAATGCAATAGATTTTAGACAAGTCTGTGGGGTATTGTCTTGATTAATAATTGATGTGCAAGCTAACTGTAGACAGAGTCAATCCTTGGATATAGTCATGGGTTGTGTAATAAAGCAGAATGGCCAAGCCATGGAGAACCAGGCAGCAAGCAACATTTGTCTGTGATCTCTGCAACAGGACTTGCCTCTAGATTGCTGTCTTGTTTGAATTCAAACTCATTCTCTACATTTTGGCCACTTTTGGATCTCAATAATTTCCAACATTTATAAAGACAAGTTTCATTGATGATGACTGAGAGCTTCCACACATAACCATCACAGCTCAGAACTCAATGAGGAAATCCTGGAAAATACCCATGAGGCATCACAGCCTCACTGAAGTAACTCTGATGGACACCATCTCATAGAGTTGGTGGTAAGGATTAATTTATTTCTTTATCACTTTCCATGTTTGTTTATGGAGATAGACCCCTGCAGGGAGAGGAAGTTCACAAATGTTTGCCTTATTAAATTTCTAAGTCTAAATTATGGCATGTTTAATTAGTGAGTGAAAACTATACTTTAAAAACCACCGATAAGACAGCCATACTGCAGTTATTCATTCTTTTCAATTACAACCCAAAGTCCTAAAACCATACATTCAAATAAAACATTAAAAAGTCAATGACTAAAATGTCAAATATTAGTTTTTGTTCATTAATCATCCCCATTTTTATTAGACTGCTGAAATTTCAGAGGAACAAAAATCTAACATTAATTTGGCAGTGCCAACTACAGTTTAAATACCAATACAGTTTCATAATAGGTCCTTTTAAAATACTTTTCAACAAATTGTAATTTGAGATCAATCCTTATTCTACTTAAAGGATGTGATGAATAAATCAAAATATATTGTCATTTTTAAAATATAAGATGTTCTAAAATGTGTCTTCCCAAATTCCTTGAAAATTGTTACAGCAAGATGAACATGGATAAGGTGACATCCGTTTTCCTAAAGCAGGACAACTATAGAAACAAGACTTAGGTATGATATTGTAATAGCATCCCATATTTTCTAATTAATTATTAAATCCCAATTGTAATGTTGCTCTAGGCTACTACAGGATATGTGACACAATGATGCCATCAACTTCCTGAGGGACATAAAGCTTATTCTAATGAATTGTCTAAATGTTAAACATTATTTTTCTTAACAAATATGTCACATTTACTATGTCAGTTTAAAGTATAATATAAATTTGCCTTCCTTTATGGTTTACACTATAAGCTTATTTTTATAGGCAGCTTGTAAAATAAGGAATATTTAAAGTATTTATTAAATAAATAAGAATAATTGACCCAAAATTAAATGTATTGGCTGTCATTTGGTAAAAGTCATTGTATGTTTCTAAGATCAATGCGCAGTAGAATCAATTTTTTTATATAACTAGAGGCAATTTCGATGATGAGATTATTTTCATTGAATTCTTACTTATAAATATATCATTAATATAAATTCTGATTTATTTTCTCCAAAAAGTATATTTTCTCAAAGTGCATTAAGTAGCTGAAAAGAATTTTACAATATGCCATAATTACACAAGCATAATTTGTGGTCTATTAAATTAATCTTTGCACATAAATGTTCTAGTAATATTTTCCATGGATAGTAAGTATTCAATGATCAATATTGCTAACATTATTGCATTATATTATTTCAGTTTTCATACAGTGAATTTGCGAGAAAATTGAGGAATTTTAACAGGAATCACAAAGGATATTCTTAAAACACATATGAGTCACTCACATTTTTCATAAGTTATTGATGATTTTGAGGCGTGCTGAGCTTGGGTACTCTCCAGTACCAATTTATCCCATGGAGAAGGGCATCCATATTCTCTACAGCCCTTTAATTGGAGAAAAGCATGAGCAATGCTTCAAGCTATTATCAAGTACTGAGATTTTAAAGCAATTCTGATTATTATTTCAAAGAAATCATTACTTTAAAGGTATTCAATAAATTGTATATTTTTTCTAAAGTGTATTCAGTGAGTGGTCTTTTAAAAAAAGAGTAATGAATCTTATAATATCCAAAAATGAGTGACTAAATGTTACATGAATCCAATTTATATCACTTCAGTTCTTCTTTATTTTATAATTGATACTCATGAATTTTACAGTAAGGAAGACAAAGAACTTACCATCATGCTATGGTGAGTTACCTACAGTCTTAGAAATAGTGTCATTTTTGGGGGCTCAATGGGACCACGGATATAAACCCATTCCTGGCATTACAGGCTTTATATGGCAGCATATGATGTTAAGTTGGCACAGGGTATCCCAGGTTACATAGTGACTCCAGTTAAATTCATTTTATATATGATGCATTTTAGGAGGTTTCTCTCTGTTTTTATTGGAAATTAAACATGCCAATGGCTGAACAGCTTGAAATTTGTAATTTTACTGTTAGAACCAAAACTACCTTTATCATTAACACATGTAAAGGCAAATTATTGGCACAGTTGTTTGAGAATTAAGAATAGTTAATAAAATATTTGATTTCTATTTTTAAAAAAAAAACAAAATAGATTCTTCTGTCATCCAGTGCATTCAAGCACAGTTTCCCCTCCCCCACTCTTCCATGTCCACCTACCCCACCTTTCCTCTCCTGCAGATCCACTCCCTCTCTGTTTCTTCTTCAGAAAACAGCAGGCCTTTAAGAAATATCTGTCAGCCATGATAAAACAAGATGTGATAAGACAAGGTAAAAGCCCTCATGCAGAAGCTCAGCAGGACAACCCAAAGGGTGGAAAAGCATCCCAGGAGCAGGCAAAAGAGTCAGAGGAGCAACCGCTCCCACTGTTCAGTGCCCTACAAATCAGCAAGCTAACACCCATAGCATATATGCAGAGAAACCTGTGCAGACTTATTCAAGCTTCAGGTTTGGTCTTTCAGTCCCTGAGCCCGGGTTGGTCCTGCTTAGTGGATACCGTAGGGCACGTTCTCTTGATGTCCTTCATTCTCTCTGGCTCCTGCAATCTTTCCTCTGCCTCTCAGCCGAGCTCCCTCAGCTCTGAGTGGAGGGACCCGATGCAGATCTGCAATTAAGACTGTATCTCAGCAGCTGCTCCCATGGGCTGCTGGGGAATCTTCTCCAATGATGACTGGGGCTCTTAGGAGGTTTCTATGGTAATTGGTTTTGATAAGGCTTTTCAAAAAGCCTTTGGTGTTAGTTTTCCTCTCTGCATCCTCTCCTTTCCCTAGCACCTCATGTCCTTTCCCACTTACTCCTCATTTTCTAGTTTTCCTTTAATCTTTGCATTCCATTGCACATTTTGAGGTTAAGGACATAAAAGCTCACCCGTTTTTTGTGTCATTTTGGAGAGCAGAGTATGTCTAACTTAAAGAATTGTTTAAATGTACGAGCTTACGTGAAATTTGTTTGTTTCTTTCCAGTTACATTAGTTTATTTTACAGTCATTCATTGGCCAGCATTTAGGTTGTTTTCTGTCACTTTGTATGATAACACTAAATACCACTACCGTTTTATGCATCCTTTTACTTTTCTTTGAATTTCATTGTTTAGGAAATGTGTTTAGAAGTAGAATTGCCTCAAGTCTTGAGATTGTTTTTAATATCCATACTATACACAAGAAATTGTTTTCTAAAAAAAATGCCTTGCTAATTTCCATTTGTAGTAAGAAAAATATTTTTTTCTCTCTGTCTTCCTCTCTTAATCTAAGTGCTTTTCATTGTCAATTAGTCTCTTTCAAGTCTGAGATTCACATCAAGGCTTCTCAAAACCCCTTACATGGACCAAGCATCTTGAGTCTGTTTTTTATTTTAAAAACTTATTTTAATTTTACCAACTCCAGTTCCCCTCCCTTCCCATCTCCACTCCTCAGAGGGGGTAAGACCTTCCTTGGTGAGTCAAAGAAGTTCAGCATACCAATTTGAGGCAGGACTAAGCCCCCCCCCAACACCATATCAAGGCTGAGCAAGGTATGCTAACATAAGTAGTGGGCTCCAAAAAGCCAGTTCATGCCCCTGAGATATGTCCTGGTGCCACTACCAGCAGACCCCAATAGATCAAGTCACAGAACTGTTAACCACATTTAGAAGGTCTAGTTCAGTCCTATACAGATTCCCCAGCTTTCAGTCTATATTCTGTGGGCTGAGGATCATATGAACAAAGGAGTCAAGCTTATGATGGGGAAAACCACAGTGACAATTTAGTCTTAATACACAAATAACAGTAACTGTATAGGACATATATATCAATATTATCAAGTGGTTTTATGAACACAATGAAATGTAGACAACCATTCCTTGGGATTTGAACAGCAACACAGAAAGATGAGTAAATAAGAACTACCTCCTCTGGTTACAAAAACCCATATCTGCTAGGCAGAAATGTAGCAAGAAGAAAATGAAAATTTCATTTAAGTCCGAAAAAGAAATTCCAGCCTGAGAAGCTCCCCAGCTGCTGCCACAGCAGCTGTGCATTTCCTGAGTGGCCGAGCAGAAGGCTGGGACTCAGGTGTGACCATTTATGCAAAGATACTCATTTGGAAAATTCTACAAAGAGCATGTGAAAGAAATAGACATGGGGGAGGCTTTAACCTGTGGGCAAGACTCTGGTGTATAAATAAAAAAACAGAGTTAACTAACTCTTGTCTTTTAAGAGAACCTAAATTTGAAACTGCCAGTTGGGAAAGTCCATTGTCTCCTAGAAGAAAACCAAAGTATCCTTTTTGCTACCTCAGAGAAAATAATGATGCTTTTATGTCTTGTTAGAACATAGAAAAAATGCCTTGCATGAGAAATACAAATCTCATCTACATTGTTGAGTGCATGAGGACAAGACACTTAAATGAAAGTCAATGATGAATACAGAAATTAATAAGAATATGACTGACGACTCTTCCTTCTCCCTCCAGTTCCCCAGGATAGCCAAAACAACTCTGTACAATAAGGGATCTTCTGGAGGCATCACCATCCCTTATTGTGGGAAATTACCAACACGGAGTCAGGTAGAAATATAAGGGTATTTAATAGGGAAAAGCCTTACTTACAGGGCAACCTAACCAGCTGGCGTGGTAGAGGTCTGTACAGCAAGAAGCAAAGAGAAACTGAAACCAAAAACACAGTCCCACTACATCACTCTGACCACGCCCTCACAAGCCTGGTCAGGCACACCTGTAGCCAGCCCTGCTACAGCTTTCCCTACAATCCCTGACTTCAAGCTCTGTTATAGAGCCACAGTTCTGAAAACAGCTTGGTATTGGCACAAAAATAGACAGATAGACCAATGAAATTGAATTGAAAACCCTGATATTGACCCACACATCTAAGAACATCTTATTTTTGACAAAGATTCTAATCTATACAATGGAAAAAAGATAGCATCTTCAACAAATGGTGCTGGCACACTTAGATTCGAACAGCAGAAGATTGTAGATAGATCCATATCTGTCACCATGCAGAAAACTTAAGTACAAATGGAACAAAGATCTCAACATAAATCCAGCCACACTGAATCTTCTAGAAGAGAAAGTGGGAGATACCCTTGAATGAATTGCCACAGGAGATTGCTTTCTGAACATTACATCAGTAGCACAGACATTGAGATCTGTAATTAATAAATGGGACCTCCTGAAACTGAGAAGCTTCTGTAAGGCAAAGGACACAGTCAGTAAGACACAGAATGGGAAAAGATCTTCACCAACCCCACATCTGACAGAGGGCTGATTTCCAAAATATACAAGGAACTCAAGTAGCTAGCCACCAAAATGCCAAACAATGAAATTAAAAAGTGGGGTGCAGAATTAAATAGAGAATTCTCAACAGTGGAATTTGAAATGGCTGAAAAACACTTAAGAAAGTGCTCAAAATCCTTGGCCATGACAGAAATGCAACTCAAAACAACACTGAGATACCATCTTACACCTGTCAGAATGGCTAAAATCAAAAACACCAATGACAATCTATGCTGGAGAGGATGTGGAGAAAAATGAACACTCCTCTATTGCTGGTGGGAGTGCAAACTTGTAAGACCACTTTGAAACCAGTAAGGCAGTTGCCCAGAAAAATGGGAATCAGTCTACTTCAAGATCTAGCAATTCTCCTTTTGGGCATATACCCAAATAATGCACTTTTATACAACAAGGCCATACGTTAACCATATTCATAGCAGCATTGTTTGTAATAGCCAGACCCTGGAAGCAACCTAGATGCTCCTCGAATGAAGAATGGATAGAGAAAATGTGGTACATTTATACAATGGAATCTTGAAATTCACAGGCAAATGGATGGAACTAGAAGAAACCTTCCTGATTGAGGTAACCTAGTCACAAAAAGTCAAACATGGTATGTACTCACTCATATATGAATTTTAGACACAGAGCAAAGAAGTCCTAGCCTACAGTCCTCTTCACCAAAGAAACTAGGAAACAAGAAGGACTCTAATAGAAAAATGCATGGACCCCAGAGAATAGGAAGGGGCAGGATCTCATGAGCTAATTGGGAGCATGAGAGTAGGGGACAGGGAGCTGCCAGAATGAGAGGAGGAGAAGAGGAGGGGAGAGGAGGAAGTCGAGTACCAGAAATGTTGAGTTGGGGGAAGAATAGACGAGAACAGGATGAGAGACACCATATCAGAAGGAACCATTATAGGTCTGAGGAGAGATCTGACACTCGGGAGGTTTCCAGAGATCTACAAGGATGACAGGAACTGACCATCGAGGCAATGGTGGAGAGGATACCCTAAATGCCCTTCCCCTATAAGAATACTGTTGACTACTTTTTATGCCATCCTAGAGACTTTATCCATTGGCTGATGGAAGCAAAGGCAAACATCCACAGATATACACTGAACTGAACTCTGGAACCTAGTTGCAGAGAGGGAAAAATGAAAATCAAAGAGGTTGGTACTAGGCTGGGAAACCCACAGAAACAGCTGGCCTGAACAAGGGGGAGCACATTGACCCCAGACTTCTGTCTGGGAGGCCACCACAGGACTGTATCAGTCCCCTGATCATGGATGTCAATGAGGAGGCCTCTGCACTCTAGAGGGCCCCTGGTAGTAATTAGTATTTTTCCTGGTGTAAAAAGGGACTTAGAGAGCCCATCCCATGTGAAGGGATGCACTCTTGGCCTGGACACATGGAGGAAGGCCTAGGCCTGGCCCAGGATGATGTGGTGGACTTTGGGGAGCCCCATTCAGGGCCCTACCCTGCCTGGGGAGTGGAGGGTGGATGGGGTGGAGGAATAAGTGGAGGTTTGGGGGAGGGCTTGGGGGAAGAGGAGGGTAAAGGGATTGACATTTGAAGCAAGCTTGTTCTGAATTTGAACTAATAAAAAAATTTTAAAAATTACCAAAAAAGAATACGACTGACCCAGGATTTAAGAGTTTTAAATTCTTAAAAGAAAAAAAAAACAAATAGGTGAGCAGATAAAAAATAAAATATTGAGGTAGTAAAATGTGTTATTGAGTAGTTTCCATTGGAACATAAGGTGGACTGGTAAGTGTTTCCTACTTCATAGAGCATGGTCATGCAAGAAATTTAAGCATACTCCGAAGTCACATAAGGAAACTATCACTCAGAGGAAGGAAAGACCCGGCAGAGGGAATAATTGGTATTTTCACTAATGCAAATTTTCCTGTCTAGCAGGCACTTCATACTTCTAGATGTATGAAGTTTGAACTATACGAAAAAGAAGAAACAGTTTATCTCATGGAGAATGTGAAAGAACAGGATCATGTTGTAGGTATAGACTCTTGATTGATTTCTTTAAGTCAACTGTGTCTCCTATGAAAGACTCCCAGAGGGAGAAGTTATAGGAATGAAAGAAAATGTGCCTAGTAACCACTGGGGAACTACCAAGCTGATGTCCAACTCCTCTTGCAAACAGAGGAAGAGAATATTTCTTAGTTTACTATTTTGTTACTCTGATGGAAAAGCAACTGGGTGCAGAGGTCATATTTTTGGTTTATACTTACATGTCACAGTTAATCATTTCGGGAACTCAGAAGCTTTGGCTGGAACCAAGAAACATGAATTCAAGCAGAAAACTAGGAGGGAAACTTCCTACAGGCTTACTTCATTGTAACTTGTTTAGCTAGATTTCTTATGGCAATGTACACAGAGGGCTAGGGCCCCTTTCCTCAATTAGCATTTAAGAAAATGCCCCCATGGACATCACAAAAGACCACATTGCTCAGTCAGTTCTTCATTGGGCATTTCTTTTTCTAAGTTGGATTTATGCCTGTATCAGAGCATATGATTTGAGAACTTCCTGGGATTATGAAATATCAACTAGTTCAAGCTGGTTCATAGTTGAAGTTCTGTCTCTTTTTTGTTTATTTTGTTTCCCTCAATTAATTTCTGTTCATCTGGTGTGTTAAAATTATCTCTGGCTTACTGTCTCTTTTGTGTCCCCTAACTTATCTATCTATCTATCTATCTATCTATCTATCTATCTATCTATCTATCTATCATCTATCATCCTATCTATCTCTCATTTATCATCCTATCTATCTGTCTGTCTGTCTGTTTGTCTGTCTATCATCTATCATCCATCTATCACCTATCTATCTATTTGCCTATGCTTTTGGTTCTCCACTGCAATCAAGGTTTCAATGTCACAGCTTCATGGAGTGGCCTCTCTAGGCCTCCATTTAGGATATACCTGATACATGCCTCACATCAGAAGCTTTCCTTATTCTTGGAAGCAAATTCCATAGCCCCTTCTATTAGTAACTCCATTATCACGTGGCTGAAGCTGCCAAGTTCTGTCCCTTACTGGGAGTGGAAAATTCCCCCCCACATTCAATTACACCTCAACCAGGTCTCTTTCATTCACTGCCCAAACTTGTTTGTCCTGAAGCTTGATCATTAGAACAAGATGGCCTCAAATTCAGTGATCTGCCAGCTTCTGCTTTCCCAGTGCTTGAATTAAATGTGTGCTCACTACACCTGGGTCTAAGCTTTTCTTTAGTTCCTTTTCACAAGTGGGGGATTTAGTTGGTGGGATCTTTTCTATACACTCCCTATATCTCATGTCTTAGTCAATTTATCTCCTTGAACATGGATTAGCTTAATTCTACTTTCTGGTGCTCTTTTTCTCCTCAAAATTTACTTTTGACTTTTACAGTGCTTGGCTTGCTACTTTTCATTATAAGTCTTCATTAGAGTTACTACTAATAACTCCATGACAGAGTCTATACTGGGCTGTTTCAAGATTTCCTTTGCCAATGAAATTAATCCAAATCTCTTCACTCTAGCCTCAGGCAGACACTTGGGTTAAGGGCCAATGGTAGTTCTTCACCAAAACCACAAAAATAGTCTATAGTCAACATACAGCAATCTTCTCTAAAACCTCTTCAATTAGCAGCACCACACAATTCAGACATTTCTTCGTGCCATTGTCTTCAATGCTCCTACTGTATGGCCAATTAAGCAGCATTTAAAGCATTCCACTGGTTTCCTAACATGAACTCCAAAGTCCAAATTCCTCCAAACAAAAACATAGTCAGACCTTTTACTCCAATAAACCAATCCCTGGTACCAACTTTTGTTTTGTTAGAGTTTCTCTTGCTGTGATGAGATACCACAACCATGGCAACTCTAACAAAGGAAAACAATTAATTATGGTGGCAGCTTACAGTTTCAGAGGTTTAATCTATTATCATCATGGCAAGGAGCATGGCAGCATGCAAGAAGACATGATGCTGGATACATCTTGATCGTAAGGCAATAGGAAGTGTGATGGGTAATGTCCTTCTGTGTATATGTTTATCTTATTGGTTGATAAATAAAGTACGATTAGCCAATAGAAAAGCAAGATAGGTGGGACTAGGTGTCAGGGAGGATTCTGGGAAATGTAGTAAAAGATCCAGGAAGGAAGTGACATAGCAGGCAGACTCAGAATATAAGCAGAAACTGCTCTCTTGCTCTTCCTCTTCCTCCTGCTCTCTGCTCTGGAGCCGCCATGTGATCCACCAGCGAGAGGGCGCTTACTGCCCGCATCCTCCATATGGTTGATAATTTAGACTGAGTTAGCATATAAGAAATCCTAGTCAATTGGCCAGTAGCATTGTAAACTAATATAAGACTCTGTGTTTTATTCTGGGTGCCCATGTGGCAGCCAGGCTTGGGCAGCCTTGGCAGAAAGTTTTATTTGTAACGAAGTGGCCTGTGACATTGGGCATTATCTTGAGAATAGAAAATCTCAAAGCTTGCCCCCACACATGTCCTCCAATAAGGTCATACCTACTTCATCAAAGTCACACCTCCTAATAGTGCCACTCCCTATGAGCTTATGGAGGCAAATTGCATTCAAACTATGGCAGTGCTAACCAAAGAATTCTCAAAAGATAAAATACATCGAGCAGAGGAACACTTGAAATTACTCAGCATTTTTAGTCATCAGGAAAATACAAATTCCTTGAGATTCTATCCCATTCCCGTAAGAATGGCAAAGGTAAGTGAACAAGCAAAGGCAAATGATGCCAGTGGGAAGGCTAGCTGGTGTAGCCATAATGGAAAACAGTGTGGAGAGTCCTTAAGGGTCTAAAACATAGAGCTGTACCACTATTGGGTATACTTAAAGACATTAGATTCTACTCCATAGATTTCTCTCCATCCATGTTTATCACTACCATACTTACAGGATCCAGGAAATGGAAACTGTCTAGATGTTCAACAAGTGATGGATGGCTATTGAATGGCAGATTAATACAATGGAATTCTGTTCATCTACTAATAAACATGAAATCCCCAGGTAAATCCATGGAGCTGAAAACGGTACTTTTGAATAAGATAATCCACACCCTGAAAGACAAATGTCACATTATTTCTGCTTTTCAGTAGATGTTAGCTTTGAAATTTCAGGTACATGAGCTTCATTTTTGAGTTTCATATAGTTCAGGAAACTACTAAGGAGACATTGGTGTGGGAATCCAAGGAAGGAGAGACAGAACACCCTGCTATAACCAGGTAAAAAGGGATAATGGAACAAGAAGGAATAAACTGCAGGTAGGGAAGATGTATGGAGAGAGATAAATAACATCAAAGTAGACATGTAAAGTAAACATGAACACTTATTTTTATAGAAACTTATATATCTACATACATACATAGATAAAATATTTAAATGGAACTAGCTACCCTGTAACAGGGCACTGACGCCTCTACTAGATATTAAACAGCCCAGTGTCAGGAATGGCTTACTTCTACAAAAATATCATAGGCTATTTATTGTCTTCACTCTTAGTTAGCCTCCATAACCTGACAGTAAGTCCCTGACACATGCTTGGGTCACAGAACATGAAGAAATCAAGCTGGTAGGGGGCAAAAAGCTTCATCCATACTGTGGAGATTTCACAGTGCTGGAAGGTGTCTCGAAAGCTACGGGAGGAGAAGATGTCATCAATCACATCCAGCTATGAAGTTTGCAGGTTATAATAAGGATTGGCTTGTCAGGATAGGTCCACAGGTGCAAAGTACCAAATCTACCACAAGAGTAACTAACTGTTTAAGCTGAAAGATGGAACCCATAGCTCTCATTGTTAGTTGGCTAAGCCCTATAGCAAGCTAGTTCATGGGCCCTGCAGGAGAACCTACTGTATTATGTTAGTAAATGAATATACTACAGAATTGACTAATAATGATTTACCACTTTACCCTTTTGATCAATGTATCTGTCAACCCTCATCTGAGAAGCTTTGTTTTCAAATACTTGGTGATTAACATGATGGCCCACAACTGGCTAAGTTACTGAGAGTAAATGCTCAGCCATAAAGGCAACACATGTGTTCCTCAAAAAAAAATTGTACTTCCTACATGTTGGGTGAAAATTTCTCACATTTCTGTTAAGTCCAATCCATCCATAGAATACTATAGGACTGTAGTTGCCTTACTTGTGTTTACTTTGGAAGACCCATCTAAACATGAAAGCGGTGTGTTGATGTTTCCCACAGTTTTCGCACCAAGACCTATGTGGTCTTTTATGTCTTTCAGGGTTTGTTTTTATGAAAATATTAGCTTCAATATTTGGTACATAAAAGTTTAAAATTTTATGTCTTTTGATGATTTTTTCCTTTTATTATTATGCCATGTCCCCTTTTATCTCTTCTAATTAGTTTTGGTTTGATGTTTATTTTATCTGAACAAGGATGTCTATGCCTGCTTGTTTACATTTTCCATTTTCTTAGAAGCTTGTTTTCCATCCTTTGATATTAACATTTTGAGTAACTTTTCTGGTTAAGTGTTTTTTTTTCAGCATTTTTTTTTTATTCTACTTCATCAGTCTGAATTTTTCTAGGGCTGAGTTGAGATCATTTATAATTATGTTTCTTATACTACAGCATTTGCTTTTTCCTATAAAGGTGTTAGATGATTTTCTGTCTCCCTGGACCATTAGTACTTCTTTACCTTCCCCATTACTGATTTTGAGGATTTGCTGAGGTGCTGTATTGGACAAGATTGTTTCTTTCCAAGTTGAGTCTATGTGTCTATATTTGTAGTATTCATAAAGCATGTACTTTCATATATTTATATGAATAATGATATATTCCATTTTCCTTCGTATGACACATTCCAAAGGCATTCTGAAGTGTTGCTTGGGTTGTCATAAATACCCTTAATTTGTATTTCTCCTTTGAGAACCATTATTTCTCATTCAATTTAGAAAGGCAATATTACAGGTTATAGTATTCTTGGTTCACAGTTGTTTAATTTCAGAGATTTTTGAGTTTGTGGTGGATAACTGCAAGAAAATATGAATAAACCAAGTCCTGGGAAGACGGCCTCTAATATATATATATATATATATAATATATATATATATATATATATATATTGCCAAGATTTAGGAGTCTCTCCCAGATCAAATTTGATCCATATCAACTCTGAAGGAATTCACAGCCTCCACAGTCTCTCATTCTGTGGGAACAAAAGCAAAGCCTCTTTTCCAAAGAAATGCATTTATTTGTTATTTCCATTTCAAAATTAAGGCATTCTTAAAATATCTAGGCTGGTTTGTTTCATTATTTCACGAAATAAGCTATTTCATTGCTTCAATCTCATGTCTCTTAGCAGTTGTAACCCAAAAATTTAAGGTCAACATAGCTACATACAGGATCCAGACTTCCTATTATTTCTCATCTCTAGGTATCTTCTTTTTTTTCAATTATTTTATTTTTTTCTTGAGAGACTTTATCATTTTTAAACTATTTCTTTCTTTCTATAGCTGTCTATGCCTATTTTCTTTTCTTAAGTCTAAGCACATTGTTAAACACACTGCAACCTGTTTAGAGGATTTGTCCATCTGGATCTCTCTTGACATTGTATCTCTAGTATTTTTTAACTTCCTGAGTGGTTAAATGACTAAGTGATTTCTCTACAACTTCCTCACCGCTTTGGCAGCTGGCTATGGATTTTCAGGTTATGAAAGCCAAGCCTAAAGCTCACAGCCTGGTTGGAGGTGTTTGACCAGGAACTACATTAACCCCTCAGTTCTGTAAGGCCAATGCCCTGAACTGTGACGGGAGTTTTTACTTAGTTTTTATTTGTTTGTTTGTTTCTATTTAGAATGAAAAAGGCTATTTTATTGCTCTGCAGTAAGGCCAAGCTACTTCAAGGAGCCATGGCTGTTATTTTATTTATTTATCCAATTTGTTTGTATATTTATTTATTTATTTATTTATTTATTTATCTATTTAAGCTTTCTCAGTTCTTATGGAAATTGGAGCCCTATGTTGAAACAATAAAATATAAAAATGTAGTTTTTTTTTTTTTTTTTTTTTACTTTGCTCTTTGAAGGCTGACCACCCAGCTTCCTCTCAGTTAATCACAAAGAGACTGTAAATGAATGCCCAGCCTTACCTTGGCTTTTTCTAGCCAGCTCTTCTTAACTAAGGTATCCCATCTACATTTTGCTTCTGAGCTTTTATGTTTCTCTATTATTGTGTATCTTTTCTTTCCTTCTTATTCTGTGTCTGGCTGGGTAGATGGGTGTCTGCCCCCCTGCTTCCTTCCATACTTCTTTTCTCACTCCTCCATTCTTTCTCCTTCGATTTATTCTCTCTGTATGTCAGCCCCACCTATTTCTATATTCTGCCTAGGTATTGGGAGTTCAGAATTTTATTAAACCAATCAGGTGTTTTAGAAAGGCAAGGTAGCACAGCTTCATAGAGGTAAAAATAATAATGCAACATAGAAGAACACAACACATCTTTTCATCATTAAACAAATGTTCCACAGCTTAAACAAATGTAACACATCTTCAGCTAAAATTCTGCCACAGCCACAGGCCAGTCTGATTTGGGTAATCAGTTGCAGTTCTTTCTTCTCAGGTTACCCTAGATTGTGTCAAATTGACAAGAGAAGCTAACCAGCATACCGTTGTTTTAATGTTTGCCATTCCTTATTCATTTTACATGTTACTACTATCCAACACATCTCCCTTTGTTTCCCCTCACTCTGTGTGAACTTTGGTATTTATATCTTGGGAATTCTTTATTAAAATTTATTACGTTACATCTATTGATTCCATTGTAGAATACAACTTATTTATACTACAGTTGTTTACCTCTGCTTTATATATGAACAAATGAATTGGTTATATTAAGCTAGTTATTATCTTAAAAGTTTGTTAATTTCCTTAATTAGCTCTAATGGATATTTGATAGAGTAGTTAGGATTTTTCACATAAACTGTCCTGACACTTATAAATAGGAGCAATTTAATTATGATTTAGATCTTTATCCAGTCAGGTTTTTTCATTTGTCTGATTTCTTTCATTATACCAACTAGTCATTCTTTTCAGGATGTGGGATCGACATGGCAACATCTGACAACTTTGGTTTTGTTGTGGGAAAAGGCATTTATTCATACATCATTGCAAATTACATTAGCTGCTGTTTTGTGTTCACTTATAATCAATTTGAGAGTTCTTTTCCATCCCTATTCACTGATTAGCCTTAAGCATCGGTGGCCAGTAAGTATTTTAAAGATGTGCTTTTCTGTATAAAATGATGCTAAGAAATTAGTTTCCTCTTTTACTTACTTGAAATATTTGCTAAATTACATTAAATACTATTCAAACATTAAGTCAGACTTCTGGTTTTTTTAAAACTTGATAAAATACAATTGGTGTATATGTTTTATATATTATTTTACTGATTGTTTGAAGACTATAATATCCTCATCAGATATAATGACTTTTGATTTCATAATTCCATCCTCAAGATGAGTTGGGAAACATGCACTACTTTTCTGTATTCCTAAGCAGTTTGTACAGAATTTTTATTATTATTTTTAAACATTTCCTGAACTCACCAGTAAAGCCCTGACCGACTTGAATTTCTTCATTGGAAAAATTCACCATCATATTTAGTTTCCTCCACAGGCAAATAGTGACTGAGGTTATCATTTTCTTATTAAGATGATACATTTGTCTTTTATAGAGTTTACCAAAGCTGTGAGATCTATAGCTATGAAAAAGTCTTTAGTCGTTGCCTATCACTACTTGAAACTAGAATATCTGTAGTGGTGGCCTCACTTTCATTTGAGAAGCTCGTATCATTTTCTTCTCAGTTTTTCCTTGATCATGAGTAGCTAGAAGCTACTCAATCATGATGATCTGTGTTTACCCTAAATTTCAAACAAAATGAAGTCTCAATATATTCATGTTCTTCGGTAATAAGGGCAGATTGGCAGGTGGTTGTGGGAGCCGTAGGTAGTTTCCTTGCTCTTTAATTACAAATCCGACACTTGAAAGTGTTAATGTGCTACAGTGGATAATTACATCTTCAAAATGCCTGTTTTTCCATTTTAACGCTTGATGATTTCAGTTGGTGAAAAGTATGGAGTAATACTTGAAAACACTAACGGCAAGAGAGAACCCACATTAATTCCAATGAGATCGTTTACATTTTCTAATTATTTCTGATGAGCTAAGAGGAAATGTAAAATATCTAAATTTATTACAAACAGTTTAGCTTACTGATTATTGCGATTTGCATTCTATTTACATATTTGCTTCTCAGAGCTAAATTAATGCCAACAAAACTATAGAAGAACCTCTAGTAATTACATTAGAAATAATTAGTCCATTCCCTACTATCTAACGTGGTAGTGTATATTTTTCTCTTTAGCCTAAGTAGGGAAAGAAGGTATTTTATGTCTTAAAAATCTAGCTCCTTAGTGGGACACTCTGTGTAGCTGTGAATGTGGCTGAAGAAAGACATACAACAGGGAAACATGTCCTGCTTCCCCAGAGATGGAGCAGATGTGAGTCTAACACAGCTTCACACAGGCTACAGATTTCTCAGGGCTTTTCTATGTATTTCATGCTCAAACATGGTCTGAGTTTAATAAATTGACAAGCCATGTTAAATCTGTCTTTGGAGGTTAAGAAGCACACGAAGATTGTAATCCTAGAGGTAACGTCCTTTTAGGATTCTGGATCAGACCAGTGTAACCACCTATCTAAGAAAAAATTTCTCATCCCCTGGTTAGTTTAGGCCACAGTCCCGACTCTAACACACAGCTTGTGCTTATTCAGTATCTTTGAAGCTAATGGAAGGTATTAGACACATCTGAACAATCCCCCAAAGGAGTTTAATGTCACACATATTTGATTTCGAGCCTGGATATTATTAAATTTAGCATTCCTGACATTGAACTTAAATTTGCCTCCTCACATCCTTGACCCCACTGTGCTAGTTTTCACTCCTTAAGTTGAGCAGAGCCATTCTAATCTCTTTCCAATCATATACACATAGAAATCTATCAAAAGAGAGCATTTAGAATGAGCTTCTTTAAGTCCCCAATCCCTTAGATAGTTCTCCAGATGCTGTAACATCTACTTCTTTCCTTTTTTTTTGAAGTTAGAACCGGATTAGTCATTATTTTAAAGTTATGCAATCATGCAATCTCCCAAGCCTATAAGGGTTAAGTTTGTGAAAACCCTTGAGAAAGTCTCCTCTGGGCATCTGTAACTATGCTAGAAGAAGTTAGATTATATATATATATATATATATATATATTTAAGTTAAATAAAGAAGAAAGTCTTATTCGTCCTACAGGCTTAAAGTGCTGTGTATTGCAACTCATAAAGCCACTTCAAGTAAGCACCTTGGAGGATGATTCCATTAGCCTGTTATCCCCAAACTGAAGTGTGTTAATGGTCATTTATTTTCCTCCCAAACCGATGATGAATCTTCAACTAAATGCAATCAAGTTGATCCAAAGTTACTGGGACAGAGGAAAATTATATTTTTCTCGTAGGAACTCATGGATTCTTGCTAACACTTGGGGGGTTGGCCCCCAAGTGTTGGCCAAACTGGGTCTACATGTGTATGACAGTTGTGTAGCTTGGTCTCTTTGGAAGGCTGCTAGCAGTGAGATCAGGACAGGGACCTAGCACTCAGATGGCTTTTGAGAAGCTGTCCTCTATGCTCTATTATGTTGCTAGCCTTGACTCAAGGTGAGGAGTTTAGTTCTGCCTTATTACCTTCATGTCTCATGCTTTAGTTAAAGCTCTAGGGAGACTTGCCCCTTTTGGAAAGGAGACAGAGGAGTGGATGCTGAGTGGAGTAAATTGGGATGGTTGGAAGAAAAGTACGGAGGGGAAACTGTGGTCAGTATATGAAATAAATGAAAAAAAAGTTATTTAAATAAAATGAAATAAAATAAAAAATAAAGCAGAAATAAAGAAGAGAAGTTAATGTTTTATTAATCTTGTAACAAGTCTGAAATTTGGATAAGAACTGTAAGAACAGCATATGAAACTGTGGGACTGAGGTGAGAAATCTAGAGAACAGGTAACTCCCTACACGAAGGGAAGTTGCTAGAGTCTCAGGAAGGAGTCTCACTGGAAGGAAGATGGCAGAAGGATGGCTGAGGAAGGACACACCGCTAGCTAGGGTCTCACGGTCCTGTTCTCCACTGTGACAACCCTCAAATAAAAGTTATACCATTTATTATGCTAAATTTTTCTTATTTCAGGCTCAGGAAAACTAATCCAGAACTAATAGTATAATAATAATAATAATAATAATAATAATAATAATAATAATAATAATAATAAATATTAACCTCTCAGTTTCTTTAGAAGCTTGGTTTTTGCCCTTTAAATACTAACATTATTTTCTTTTAAAATTTATTTAGTTTTATTTCATGTGCATTCATATTTAGCTGACATGTATGTCCATGTGAAGGTGTCAGATCACCTGAAATTGGAGTTATAAGCAGTTATGAGCTGTTATGTGGATGATGGGAATTGAACCTGGGTCCTCTGGAAGAACTGCCAGTGTTCTTATCTACTTAGCCATCTACACACACACACACACACACACACACACACACACACACACACACACACACACTTTCTTTTTATTTACTTTTATTTCATGAAACTTCGTTTTCTTATACTTTACATTCTTTTGTATTTCTGAAGTCACTATCAAGACAGGCATTTCAACAACCCCCCTCCTTTCTCTTTTACTTTCTTTCTCTCTCTCTTTCCTTCTTTTATCTCTCTTTTTCTTTTTAGGCGGGCCATAAATAGTAAGCATGTACGATCAAGAGCAAGGGAAGCTTCTTGAACAAAAGTAATAACAGTGAGAAGAGGGACATGGTAGGCAGTAGAGATGGAATTTCAGACTGAGAATACAAAAATGGTTGGAAGTGACATTAAGTTGTTTCATTATTTCTCCTATTTCTTTGTTTATTATTAATACTAATCAGTAAAGAAAACAGCAACAACAGATACAAGATACATTTTTAAAAAAAACTAATGGAGTTCAGGATATAGCTTCATTAGAATATGACTTGTTCACTGTGCAAAGTGAATGTGTTAGGGAATCATGTAATCTTCAGATCATGAAGTCAGGAAGACCAGAATTTCTATGGTTTCCCTGACTATGCTGCCAATTTGAATAGAGGGGATCATATAGTATATATATATATATATATATATTATATATATATATATAAACAATAGTAACAACTGTAGCAGTAGCTATTGTCGTATTAATAATAGATACATACTGCTCTAGAAATGAACTATGAGATCAATGAGAATAAAGAGATACTGATGTTGGGGATTTGAACACTGAGTTATTGGAACACATTGATGGATGGTCCAGAGAAACATCTCTGTGGGTGAAACTGCTTTCTGCTAAGCCTGAGTCCCATAGTTAATCCTCAGGACTCCCATAGTGAAAAGAGAAAACCAGCTTCCTCAAGCTGCCCTCTGACCTCCAACCATGTATGCATGTGTACACATAGGCACAGAAGAAACAAAAAATGTAATAATGTTTTTATAAACACTAATGGGGATGAGTATACTTACAGACTGTTAATTAACAGAGTAGTAAACCATTGTAAATCACAAGCTCTTCAATTTTTAGAGATCACAGACCTACACTGCAGGGTTGTAGTGTATCATGAAAAGCAGATGAAAGATGGAGGAGGAAACTGAAGGAGAAAGAGTCTGAAGGGGAGGGAAATAGAAAAGTTTGACATTCTTCAGAATTTATTTTAAACTGTTCAGGCTCATTTGCTTTTGTCATAAGCAAAATGGAATTAAAGTTTTGAATGCTGAACAACTAATGGGAAAAAGAAAATACTTTAATGCCTATTTATTTTTAATGAGTAAAACAGTGTGTTTGGTGGAAGCAGCATGACGTTTTTTGATGGGGGCAGTTCAGGGTCACTGCCTTAGGCCTGGTTCATTCTCTACTGAGTGGACTCATGGGGCGCCATCCAGCAGGTGGCACAACCAACAGGTTCAGTTACACACAGGAAGAAACAGAACCAAGGTTATTTCTTCTAGTTTGGGAATTTTAGAATGATTTTCCCTTCAGAAAACCATGTCACTGCTATTCTGAATTCTATAAGGATATGCACATATAAGAGTTAAAAGAACTTGAAAAGTAATGTACTATATTTATTGCCAAAATATGAAACTAATTTATATTCATTTATACTGAAAGTAGGACACACTTGACAGCTATTAATCCATACAGTAATTAACATTAGCTTTGCATGCTGGAGATAATATAAAAAGCTTATGCTGCAATATGAAATGTTTCAATGGATCATAATTAACACACAACTTCAGTTTCTGATTAATCATTTTGTTAGATTGTTTCATAGGTTACATCTAATTAGTGAAAAGAAATATAAAATTTTGTGCTGCATAATAAAAGTCCAAAAAAGGAATCATAATTTAACACCGTTAGTATTTTTCATATAACTATTGCAATCCTAAGGATACTAAGTCTTATATCACTACAAAACTGAAACACTGCTTTCACTTTAGGACTCGCCAGAACATAAGACAAGTTCTATAATAGAACAAATTTTCAATCACACTTAATCACAACATATGAAGGATGGTTACACACTAAATTATTTTTCCTCATTTTTTTCAAAATCTCATCCAATGTTTCCAGAAAATATATTATTTTGATATAGTGACATTGAATTTACAATACAGTTTCAATTACTAATTCCTTTATTATAAATTATTATTTCAAAGTAACTCAAAAACTTCATACTACCATAGTGAATAAAAGATGAATTTGAGGGATTGTCTATTTTTCTCTTTCAATCATTCTGTTTTCTTTTCCAAAAGCCTGGATTATCTATTCATGCACTCTGACTACCATCCAAGCTCTACCCTGAGCGACACACATGGACATCCTTAGGTCAAAGCTTCCTTTATGCATTTTAATCTGGGCTCAGAAGCCACTTCTAAAAGAACTTAATGCATATTTGTCATGAATCCACATCTGAACCTTAAGCAATAAATGATAACAGCCCAATTTCTTAATACATAACCTTGCTTGAACAAAAATTCACCAGTATGTAAATTTATTGCCATTTCATTGTGCAATTATTCATATTGCTTCAGTAAATTTTGGTACTTAACCATTTCAACATGGAAAAGAAGGAATTAAACTACTTCACCATCAGCTAAAGTCACATTCCTGGAAAGCATAGATAATTCATAGTTGAAACACGAGGTGTACTGATTTGTGCCAATGTATACTGCGATTATCCTCCAAAATTTGGGACCTTCGAGACATGGAGTGTCCAAAAGCCATCAATATGTCTCCTCAGGAAAATTATTTGTCACCTTCACAGATCAACATTTTGTTCTTGTATTGCCTTTCTGCTTCTTTTTCCTCCTCTTCTGACTGGACATTAGTGCCTCTGCAAGTTCTTACCCCAGCTGTATGTAGACAGACAACCTAAATGTTTATTCTTCCATTGGTTTGACTGTGAATGCATTTACACTTGAGAAGTGTGCAAGACCTTCCACAGTGTACATTTGGATGGGTTTTGAGATACTCCATATTTGCATAAATGCTTTTCCTCAGGTTCCCATTCTCATCCCTCCTCAAATGTGCATCACTTGTTCTAAAGTCACTAAAACCAAACACATGGGAAAAAATTAACTGATAAATAACTATCTAAAAACAGCATTCAATTTTCCTGTCTCTTAAAATTCTACTATGTATTTGAACTACTTTATGGCATATGCCATGTATCCCTCCAGACCCTAAATTAAATGAAAAGTCCATATTGAATTTCCTTCTGTGAGATGTCATAGTAATTACAAAACCATTCTTTTTATCTTTCCTGACTTCAAATGGAACAGGGAAAGTTTTCAGCCTTTCCATATATGTCTTTCTTTTTAAATTTCCCTCCCTGACCATTTGATACATGGGACTTGGAATAATAACGAACAGTAAATAATGTAATGCCATGCAAAATTCACCTGTATATATTATTGATTCTTGTTACAGTCTAATGCAAGCTCCTTAGTATTTTCTTAATGTGAATTTCTTTAATTATACTAAGAGAATTTAAACATGCAGTGGAAAATTATTTCTTAGGGTTGACTTCATGATGGAAATATGGGCTTTTGTGTGTAAGTTTTGTTGGACTAAATTAATTAGGATGCTGGACTCTGTCTTGAGGCATTTTCTCAACGCTAGAAGAAAATCTTAATGTTAAAACAAAGGCATAAAAGCAGTAATTATTTGTACTAAATGCAGATTTGTGTCTCTAGCTTGGTACTTTTGTAGAAAAGATTAGCTTGCTAGGGAGAAAATTTGTGTGAGTATTATATTTTGAACATGCCCTCCTAACCCCAGTAACTTTGTGCAAAGGAGATGTTGTTAATGAAGTAGCAGACAGGACCTTTAATATTTATAATTATTACTTATTATGCAAATCTGGAGCTAATTTAAGAACCATATTAGGATAATTTATCTTAATGGAACCACTTAATACGTACACCGTAATTGCCCATTGGCCAGGTTTATGATTAACATCTAAGCTTTTAATTCTGTATCATGATTTCTACCTTGATTTTACTGCATTTTATGAAGAGGTGTCAAATAATATTTTAACTTTTATTGAAATTAAAAACTAATATTTGCATTTTCATTTAAAAGTCAAAATATTTAGAAGAAAGATTTCAATTTGCAAATAATTATTCTTAACATATTAAATAGAATATCTTAATTCTGTAAGTCATTGTGTTTTGTGATTCATTATATCATCAGCTGAGCTTATACAACAAAAGAGAAAAGCATCGACAGCTATCATAGGCTCCTTGTCCCTACCACACTTCAGAGGCAATAAAATATGGACTCAGTTTTCCTCCATAGTCTCAGAGTTGCTTAAAGATATCTTTGCTACAATTATATGTAATAACTATGCTACGACACGAAAGTAAATGCTTTGTAGTAATTTTGTCATTAAATACAAACACTAGAACTTGAGTATGGTTCTCTCAGACCAGCTTTAATGGAATTACTTATTGCTACAACCTTTATAAGTGGAAAATCCAAAATAAACAAATGCACTGTGCTCTGGGAAGCTCTGGGAAGCTCCGTGAAGTTCTGGGAAGCTCTACTTTCAAGTTTCCACTCCAATGAAGGATCTATTTCAAAATTTAGATATTAAATCCCACTTATTCATAAATACAGCATTTTAGAGGTTATCCACACTTGTTATCGCTTCACCTTTATTTTTATTCATTTTACATATCAACCACAGTACCCCCTCCCTCCCCTCCTCCCCTTCTCCCCAGTCTGCCTGCATCCACTCCTCAGAAAGGATAAGGCCTCCCATGAAGAGTTAACAAACCCTTGCACATTCAGTTGAGGCAGGACCAAGTTTCCCCGACCTGCCTCAATCCAGGCTGAGCAAGGCATTCCCCCCACCCACATGGAACGGCCTTCAAAAAGCCAGCTTACGAACCAGGGATAGTTCCTGTTACTGCTTCAAGGGTTCCCACAGACACACCAGGCTGCAGATCTGTCACCCCATGCAGAGGGCCTGGTTCAGTCCCATGCAGGTTCCCCAGCTGTCCGTCTAGATTCCAGTCTGGGAGCTTCCACAAGAGTGGGTCACCTGTCTCTGTCGGTTTCCCCCTCATGATTTGACCCACCTTGCTCCTCCTTGCTCTCTTCTAACCCACCTTTGGTGTGAGGGCTTTGGCGATGTCTTCTGTATTTTCTTTTGTAGTGTTTGGGTGTTGTTTCTTAGAGGCCTCCTCTTTTTTGAAGGGAGAGGAAGAAGGGAAGCAGATGTAGCCTCATCTTCTTGAACCTGTAACAGTAGCCATGCCCTTTGGACTTGGTTACAATTGTGGACGTGACCCATTTAAGGGAAATGAGTAGGGGACAGAAGTCTCCTGGGTCAGCATCCGAGAGTCAGGGTTTGCATCCTTGGAGCAGGAAGGCCGCTGTTAAAGGTTCATAGACAAGTTGTAGTTGTAAGTAGGTCTGGGGGAGAGGGAAGGTGTGGAGGGGAGACTTGGAGTAGTGGAGAGAGAGGGGGGGAAGCTGTGGTTGGGATGTATTGAATGTGTGAAGACTATTTTCACAAAAAAGAAAGGAAGAATTAAAGGAAAGGAAGGAAGGAAGGAAGGAAGGAAGGAAGGAAGGAAGGAAGGAAGGAAGGAAGGGAGAACGAAAGAAAGGTAAGAAGGAAGGAAAGGAGAAAGAAAGAAAGAAAGGAAAGAAAGAAAGGGAGAAAGAAAGAAAGGAAGAAAGAAAAAAGAAGGAAGGAAAGAAAGAAAGAAAGAAAGAAACGAAATGAAGAGATATCAGGCTGAGCAAGTCATGGGAAGCCAACCAGCAAACAATACTCCTCCATGGCCTCTGCATTGCTTCCTACCTCCAGGTTCCTGCCTTCAGTTTCTACCCTTACTTTCTTCAGTGATGGACCTTGATGTGGAACTATGTGCTTCAATAAGCACTTTCTTCTCCAGATTGCTTTCATTCCTCCTTGTTTTGTTGATTTTGTTTTTGTTTCTAATCATAACAATAGGAACTTTCACCAAAACATTTCTTTGAAATATTTTGTAAAACTTTTAAAGAGCCGTGATGCCTTCATTCATAAAATGTGTTCAATTTCTGAGAGCATTTATTCTTTTAACTTTATGTTCAAGCTAATATTACAACACCAGCTACATTCAATCCTTCTTCTAGTGTGTCTCAGGAAAGAGCTTTGCCAAGCTGTGAGTCTGAATACCAATGCACAGCAGAGTGTAATCCTGAGCCACCAGCTTGAAGTGTTGTAATAATTGACGTGTTCAGTGCTAGCAGGGGAAAGGCATGGGAATACTGAAGCATGTAATCAGCACATACAATAATGGATGGTTTTCAGTGACTTACAGGTATCCTGGCGCTCACAATGCTAATATTTCATATATTACATTCATTTATAGCTATAATAAACAACATTTTAAAATTGGCGCATTATTGAATTCCTCCATTCTGTGTTAGGCAACATCTGGTGTTATTTGCACTTTGGGTTAATACTGAAGCCAGCAGATCTCTGGCCCTTGTAACATGCCGAACATCAACAGATAGAAAAATAAATTCCCCTATTTTCACCTTTCATTGTATTTCCCCAGATTGTAGTGAATGGAAACCTTTGGCTCTGTAAGGTCTCAAAAGGAATACTCCAAATGGAATGGCCATTTAATAACACCATGACCTTTCTTCTATTCCCAAATGTCAACCTTTGTCACTTAGTAATGTAATAAAGAAGACAAGTTGGGCCTGTGCGAGGTTGTTTCAAAAGAGAAAACAATCTATTGTCTGACTTGTGCCATATGATGTGACCCAACTCCAAGGACTCAAAGAGTTATGGGGCTATGCATTCTTAACCGAAAATAAAAAGGGAATCTGAACACTAAAATGTATTTAAACTTCCTTGGCCTTTGCCTTTTCTCAAAACATTATTTGTTGCTATGCATCTCGGGCCTCTGGCTCTTGTTTATCTTTCCACTTGATTTGTCTTTTCTTAGACTTTCCCATTCTTTCTGCTTTCTCTGCCAGGTGTTGGTATCAATCTTCTCAAGATTTCCCCTGGGCTTTTTAGCATATGCAGCATACTTCTGTGTACCAATTGTTTTTAATAATATTGCATCATTTTGCTTCTCAATTCCCTCTCAGGGATAATGGGAATATGTATATGTACTCATGAACAGCATGAGTGCCCAATAACCACCCAGGCCAGAAGAATGAAAATGAAACAGATTCCTTAGAAATGAAATTACAGATAGATAGATAGATGCAAGCGTGTGGTTTCTGAGTACTGAACTCAGTTGTCTGCAAGAACAAGTGCTCCTAACTGTGGATCAGTCTCTCCAACCTTCATTCAAAGCTTTCTCTGAAATTCCTTAAATAAAAGGTTTGTAAAAAGCAAAAACTCTAAATGCAAACTAGAAAGAATCAAATTCATATTCTGTTTTCAGATGTACAGTCACTTAAAATTATGAGTTCTCATAGATCTGTAAATTGAACTTTTAACATACTAAAACTATACTTTAGTAAATATATTTAGTATCTTTTTTCTTATTTATATTATAAGATACATCTCATATATAAAGTGCTGTGCAAGGAAAGCAATTCTAATAAATTATACAGACAGTAACATAGTATAAATTGTTACTTTTTCTTGATATCATAAAACAGCTAGGAACACCAAAATAAAGGTAGAGAGATTCATTTTGGCTTATTGTTTCAGAGACTTGAGTTAATTTTGATGGCCCCACTGTTATAGGCTGATAGGGAACAAAACATGAGAAGGGGGACATATGACAGAGAAAGCTACTCATCTCTTGAGGGATGTGGGTAGCAGAGGCCAGGATAGTTCTGGGGTGAGATGTGCCTTTAATGTCCTCAGTATTCTTCTTTCAGGTAGCCTTCTCACCCTAACTGATGCCCTAAGCATACAATCACCTCACAATAGCACTAGTTAAGAATCAAGATTTAGTACCTGAACTTTTTATATGAACACTTCACATAAAAACTTCAATATTGCATTGTAATTAATTTGATAATATATAACTGCTTCTACATGTTCTCAACTTTGTATAAATCATGTTCAGTCTTTATTTGAACAAATGTTTAATCACTTTAACTTCCAGGTAATTTAAAAAGTATTTGAAAGTTTGTTCTATACATAATAGCATTTCATAGATTATTTCTAAAAGAAAGATGAAAAACCTAGACTTTCTTATAAATTTTGTCCTATGCTGTTTATAGAACTTGGAATTTTTTAATTTGATACTACCCTGAGTATCTTCTTTGATGCAGAGTTTCACTGAGCCATGATTGGCTTCAGATTTTCCTGACCTCCTCTGTGCATAAGTTTAATAAAAGTCACATATCACCACAGGGCTTGAACAGCTAACTATGTCCCTTAGAGTATTCCCTCCTTTTCAACTATTTTGTTTTTATTATATATTACTGTAATCTGTATAACTACTTAGATTTATTTCCATTAATTAATAAAATGTTTTATACTATAAAATTATATAAGTAATAATATAAGACATTGTTAAGATATGCAAATATATTTAAACAAAAATAGAATCTCAGAGAAGCATTAATCCTAGAGCACTTACTAGTAACTGTGGGAGTTTTATATCTATAAATTACATTGTTTTGGGAGTAACCAACTATTTGAAAGTTTTCTTATGCCTGGTATTAGAGTTTTGTTAATCTATGGTTATTGTGGGGAGTATTATCAGCCCAAGTGGACTAACTTTAAGATAGTATATCTATTATCTATAGTCTATCTACCTCTGTGTCTATATCTTCATTTGTATCTATATTTATATTTGATCTTTATATCATCTAACAATATCATCTATATATGTATATATCTATCACATATCTGTATCTTTCTTTGTCTATATGCATATAAAATCTTTATATGTGTATTTATATCTATTCCTACATCCATATCTAAATTTATATCATCATATTTGTGTACACATGCAAACACATTAATTTGTGTTTTGTGTAGATTTTGGTTCATTTCTTTAACTTTAGGTTTACTTTAGTCTGCTAAAAAGTATTTATTGATTCCTGAATCTTTATTGTTTGTACTGTTTTCTTCTACATTTATCTACAATATTGTGCAAAAATTTATCACCTATAACTTTCTTGTGAGAGAGAGAGATCAAAGTTGTCTGTGTAGGCAGGAGAAAGATGGATAGACCTGGGAGGAGTTAATATGATCAAAACACATTGAATGATATTTTTAAAAATCTGATAAACATTAATTTAAGAAAAGGACCAATGTGAAATCTCTGGTTTCTATTACATGGAAATTTTTCTGTTGTCCCACATTGCTTATATTTTATGTTTTACTTTTTTCATAATTTACATTAGTGATTATCTAATAGACTTATTATTTGAGGTATTGTTGCTCCTATCATCCCTGAGAAATGGTGGTGGATAATGACATTGAATAAGGGACTAGAAACCTTGGGGTCTCCACCATTGTTTCTTAAAGTGGGCACATGGAGAATCCAGAAAACCACAAAATATTTCACCATGTTCTTCATCCATTGTAAGTGACGTAAGACCATCATTTTTCTCTCTGTGCTAAATCTTGTGCATGTGACAAAACACAGAGATTTTCTGTATTTATTCATTTATTTATAAAATTTTAGTGTTGCTTGCAAATCCTTTTTTTTTTCCATTCAGTGGTTACTGATGAGCTATCAACACTTAACAATAACATCTCAAAGAGAAATTTAGTAGTTGAACATAATACAATATTTTAACTTCATTTGTAAAATTAAGTTTCATTTCAGTTTCTATTTCCTATATTGAAACAATTATTGCCTTCTGAATAATTTCTATTTTTATTGCCTGCTTAGTTAAATATTTTCAATAATGTAAATTAGTAACATTCCAATTAAATTTTACAAGTTTAATTACATAATTATATTTCCAAAATTACAGAAAGGTGTTATGAAAATTATCATACTATATGAACAGCCAAAATTTATGAACTTCATGTACATAAATTCATAAGTATAGTAACCTATGCTTTCACTATAAAACTACTGATACTATAGTTTTAATATTCATGCATTTGTCTCCTTAATCTAAATTCTCATGTTTCAAAGACAAGTGAATATGGAGACATCTTTATAACTCATTTCCTGGAAAAGATTTAGAGTAAATACAGTAATTGCATGGACACTTTAGGCCAAATTAGTGTTTACATCAATGAACTTATTGCTGGAGTAGGCACCTGATCACTTTGGTAGATAGTTAAATTTAAGCTATGTGCATTAATTCATATTCCTATTAATAGAATATTACAATTACTTTCATCAATGAGGTAAATTACATTAATATTCTTCTAACTCCAAAATCATTTGAGCTTAATTAGGGATCTTAGCTAGCAAGATTTAAATAAGGGACTTTTTGATTTGATGGATTCTTATAATCTTTTATATTTCATAGTTTCATAGAACAATGAAAGTTCATTAAATCATATTCAATTCATTTAAAAATGTTTCAAATAGTTTTCTCAGACATTAAAGTATAAGATTAGTGAATATTTCTTGAGTCAAAGTTCCTCTAATTATCTTTGTATTGTAAGCTTATTTCTATTGTAAGTTTATTTGTATATTGTTTATTGAAAATCACGCCTGTTAATACTGTGAAAACAAAGAATTTCAAAAGAAAAGACTCCTCTATTTATATTTTAAATAATGCTAATTTATACATTTTGGAAATTTATGGACTTCTCATAGTTTTAATTGATTATATTCACTATTTACCATTTTAGTCATAATAATTTTGTAACTTTACTGGAAATGTCATGTCATTTTAAATTCTGAGTTTACTATAAAATTAATTATTTCAGTTAGGATTATGAGGTCCATAAAATCATAGTCTCATTTATGCTTCTGCATAAAATCATGAAGTTGGAGGCTAGGGGTGTGTTGGGGGAGACAGGAGTTACCCAAAGAAGTAAATGGCTGTGAATATAATCTTATTTTGTTATATCATTCTATGAAATTCTGAAGAAATGGAAAATTTATGTGTTTTATCATGTTTTCATAATTTCCTACTATGTATTATGGCCATATTCAATTCAATTTGGGGTGGATAGATTATTAAATAAAACAAATCCAGTAGAAGCAACATGAGAGGTGGTGGATGTGGGAGAAATTTCCTTTGCTCTATGGGTTCTCTAAATTAAATGCACAAATCCTATGATTTAAAGCTAATATCTGAGTGAGAATGTATCTCTAGGTTCTGGGTTACTTCACTTAGTATAAGGCTATCCTGCTCTATCCATTTATTAGTAAATTCAATAACTTCATGCTGAATAAAATTTCACTGTATATACTACCACAGTTTTTTATTCATTGAGGCTGTTTTCCTACTGGTACTGTTGTGAATAGAGCAGATATGTGCATTAGTGAGCATGTGTCTCTATCATAGGAAATAAAGTCTTCTGGTAGTATGACCTAAATTGTAGAACTGGGTAATATGACAAAGCTATTTCCAGTTTTCTGTGTAATTTGCATACCCCAAACAATATGAGGGTCACTGCTTACCACATCCATGCCAGAATTTACTACATTTTATTTTCTTTTTTAGAATAATTTTTATTTTTTCAGATTACATTCCCCTTCCCCTTCTTCCAAAAAATTTACATGGTATGTTCTCTCTTAAATGCATGGCATCTTCTTTCATTAAAGTGTGTTACATCATATATGTATATGTTTATTCATATATATATTCCTGAACAAAATCTCCTCAGTTTGTGTAATGCTACTTGTATGCATTCAGGGAAGACCATTTGGTATTAGGACCAATTAATCAGCTCTTCCCCAGGAAAGACTACTTCTACTGATCCCAGCATTCTTTCATAGCCTGTAATTCTTAGTGTAGAGTTCATGCCTGGTAAATGTTCCCCTGTCCAAGATAACATGTCTATTGTTGTTCCTGTTAAGGTTGTGTTCAAATAGTCATGACTGTACCTTCAATTTTAGCCATTCTGACTTTGTAAGAGGAAATCTCAAAGCAGTTTTAATTTGCATTTCTGAGCATTAAGAATGGTGACTATGTATTTGGTTGTGAGCCTAGCCTTTAATGGCTGAGCTGAACAAGAGGACTGAGACAGGGGATGAATAGAGGAGGGCAAGAAAGGAGATACCTTGATAGAGGGAGACAGTACAGGTATGAAGAGAGGTCTGGCACAGGGGAAATGTTAGGGGATTCACAGGGATGACCCCCAACTAAAATCTAGGCAGTGGTGGAGAAGATGACATTGATGTCCTTCCCCTATAATGAGATTAATGTCTACCTTGGTTACCATTCATAGAGCCTTCATCTAGTAGCTGTTCGAAGGAGAAACAGGCACCCACATCTAAGCACTGAACCATACTCCTGGAATCAAGTTGTGGAGAGGGAGGAGGGATGAGCAAAGGATCCAAGACGGTTCTGCAGAAACCCAACAGTTGACCTGACCTAGTGAGAGCATGGAGACCCTTGTCATAAAGCTGGGGAAACAGCATTGGACTGAACCAAGCCCTCTGAATGTGGGTGCCAACTTGGAGGCCAAGAGAGGCTATGGGACCTCTAACAGTGGAGCCAGTGTTTATCCCTAGAGCACAAATGGACTTTGAGAGCCCATTCCCTGTGGAGGGATACTATTGCAGCCCAGATATAGCAAGGAGGGCCTAAGCCCTCCCACAAATGATATGACAGACTTTGAAGGTCCCTGGGGGAGGGCCTCACTATCCTTGGGGAGGATTTGGCTTGATGGGGTTGGTGGGGAACCTGGGAGGTTGGGAGACTAAGGGAATGGGTGGGAATGGATATGTAAATATGAGTAGTAATTAGAATTTTAAAAAAGAATGGTGAATATGAAAAATGTAATTTTTGGACATATGTTCACATCTTCCTCTGAGAGCTGGTTGCTCAGTTCCATAATCCACATTTTAATTAGATTGTTTATTTTCCTGGTATTTGCGTTTTTATTTCCTTGAGTATTGTAGACACTAATTCTCTGTCAGTTATAGAGCCAACCAGGTTTTTTCTCCCATTTTGTAAATCGTAGCCTTTCTTTATATACTCAAATGTTCACAGCTTTATTTCACTCATTTTCCACATATGTAGCACAATCTTGACATTTCAAAGCTGTGTTCCTTTCTGGCAAAGGAACTCCACTTTTCATCTGTGTATCTCTGCTTCTGATATGAGATCAGCCTTTTCTCCCAAGTGAAATGCTGAGTAGCTCAGCAGTTGTAGAGAAGAGGGTCAAAGTCTAGAATGAATTGCATCTGAGCTCATGGAAATGACAGGCTTAGAGAGGCTTTCATAGATAGGTACGTTGGTAGATTCATTTACTGATATCTTTTACATTTTAGTTCTTAGATTATAATTCACATTACATAATTTCATACATTTTCTCCCTCCCTTTCCTCCCACTGAAACTCTCCATATGATCTTTCCCACTCTTTCAAAGTCACGGCCTCCTTTTCCACTTTTCATTAATTGTTACCGTATGCATATATGGATTTGTATATTCATAAACCATCCTGAATATGACCTGTTCAGTCCATGCAGTGCTACTTGTATGTGCTTTATAGGGATGATAATTCCGTCTGTTGTTTTTTGAGATTGTTATTTAGTTATATGATTTTTCCCTTTGTCCTCCATCCAAACCTTCCATATTACTCTCTTGACTCTCCTTCCAATTCATGATCTCTTTTTTGATCAATTGTTATTGCATGCATATATGCATGTGTATACACATATTTATTTTAAATATAGCCTGTTGAATCCATTCAATGCTACGTGAATGCCTGTATTGAAAGCTGACTGGCCCTGTACAACTAATTGCTATGGTATTTCCTGGGTCGCCTCTGTTATGTATGCACTCAAACTGAGTGGTACTGTACAGCTAATTGGTATGATGTATCTTGAGGCCCCTCTCTTGTTCACAGCTTTACTTAGTGGCCTATAGTGCTTTTTGCAGGGTTGAAGACTCACAGGCTTTTCCTAATCCAGTTTGCAATGTTCACTGCTGTTGTCTTTGTTCATGTCATGGTTGGGTAGTCATGTTGCTGGGACTTTGTAGGTACAGTTTCTGATGTTACCAGGAGACACAGTCTCACAGCAAAGTCCCTGGTCCTCTGGCTCTTACACTCTAACCTCCTCTTCTGCAATGTTTCCTTAGCCTTAGGTTTGGAAAAGATTTTTAGATAAGTCTACTCAGCCTGGGCTCCACAAGGGTAGATGATTTTTGTTAAAATATTGCAACTCAATTCTAACACGAAAGAGCTTTATTATTTTCAATTCTTATGGTTCTAACTCATCTTTCTATTTTTCCATGGGCATTTGGGCATCTGGGTTAAGATAATTATTTCTAGTCCATGATTTCTAAGATTATCTTTGTTGGATGTATGTTTTGTTCCTTGGTTTCTTTTTTCAGCTTCCTCTTTGTTTCTCCAGTCTTTGTGGCCTGGATTTCTGATGGCTGACATGACCTCTGGTCTAGCTGGGAGTCTGTCCAAGTTGTGACTTGGCCTTCTATTGGTTAGCACTGCCTTTAGTGAAGCAGGGGTCTCTGTTCTTCTGACTGGTATGGCCTGCACCTGCACAGCTGAGATCTCTTCAAGCTGGAGTGACTTGAGCCTGGGCTGACTGGTATGGCTTGCCCTCGGAGTGGCAAATCAACTGGAGTGGGGGCATCATCCAGCAGCAGGATGGGCCATGAGATGGGATGGTTGAGCTGGGATGGTATAGGCTGTGGGAAGGCTCTTAGGATATAGAATCTGGGGCTCAGGGTAATTACACTGGTGAGGTGTGTGTGTGCGTGCGTGCGTGCGTGCGTGCGTGCGTGCGTGCGTGTGTGTGTGTGTGTGTTTGTCACTCTGACTGTTTGGCTCCTGAATGGTGGAAGTCCGCTGGAGTTGGGTGCAGGGGTCCAGCAGCTGGACCCAGGATGAGAAGGAATGGCATAGGCCTGAGGAAGGGTCTGGGTGAACAGAAACCAGAGATGGGTCTCTACCTCATCTTTTTGTTTTGATTTGTTTTTAATTAACTACTTTTTAAAATAATTTATAATCATTTTACATATCAACCCCCCAATTCCTTCTCCCTCCCATCCTCCCATGTCCCCTACCAATCTGTCCACCCCCCCCCCACACTTCCCAAGGTTGGTGAGGCCTTCCATGAGGTACCAGAAAAGTCTGTCACATCATTTGGGCAATGGCCTAGGCACTCCTCATGCATTCCCTCCATAGGGAATGGGCTCCCAAAGTCCATTTGTGCTCTAGGGATAAATACTGGTTACAGTGTTAGAGGTCCCATAGACTGCCCAGGCCTCCGAACTGGCACCCACATTCAGAGGGTTTTGTTTGGTCGGATGCTGGTTCCCCACTTTACAGCTGAGGTCCATGTGCTCTCACTAGGTCAGGGTATCTGTTTCTCCATCATGGTCTTGACTCCTTTGCTCTTTCTTCCTCCCTCTGTACAACTGGAATCCAGGGGTATGGCTCAGTGCTTAGCTTTGGGTGCCTGCTTCTACCTCATCTTATTATATAGCATCATTTTATTTCAAAATGAAAGTGGTGGACACTAGAAAGGAAATTGTAGGAAAAAGAACAGTTTAGTATTGCAAATAATAAAATTACTGAAACTATTTCAGTACTCTATATGTGAGTGTTTGTGTATATATAGATACACATTCGCTTTTGTTCTTTCATTGAATGTGGCTTTATTTCCTCAGTAACACTGGCTTATACATGTCCAAAAACAATCATTAGATAATATACTTGTTTGTATAATAACCATAATCAGTCTTTACTGCATCGATGTTGTTCTCCACTGAGGGTCTATTATGATTTGTGGTAATTGTTGGTGGAAATTCTAAGACAGAGTATATTCTTTGTTAGTAATCATCAACCAAATGAGAAAGAAGTGTCTATACAGTCATAATGTTATTTACTATTCATATTACAGGGTATTAGCTTCCTGAGTTTTGAGTAAGAATTTTATACTACTCTCTTTGGTTTAACTATGTTGTATCTGACTATAAAATTAGAATGGTCTATTCATATAAATTCTAGTCAGAGTAGTGTACATATATTTTCTCTGCATAGAAAATGTATACATATGATTAGTAAATACCTTAATGAAGTTATGACATTATCTTTTAGTTTAATTACATTTTGATTTGATCAAATTTTGTCTGAATAAATCATTTCAATTTGTCCAATCCTGTTGTTCACACCAAAGATTTGCTTTGAGTCTATAATATGCCAAATGCATTCCCATTTTGCTGTCATGTGCTGTGTTGTTCATTTAATGGACAACTGACAGAGAAAATGCTGGATGCAGGTTTTAATTCTGTAAGTGTGTGATGGGACATTATATTTTCCATTAAATTTTCTTCAGGATCCCCAGAGACATAATAAGGTTAACCAATAAGGCCTCTAGGCAATTGGAAAGAACAGAGAGAACTTAATTCTTTTTAAACCTATGCAAACCAAAACTTTTCATTGTTCCTTCTCATTGCTGATGATGGCTAGGTAGAAATTAATAGACTTAATTTTTAAAGATCTACTGACAGTACATTTTTCCTCATTGTAGTTATTACAATGTAATGTCACTAAAATGTAGTCTAGGGCTTAGCTTTCCTTTCAACAGAGATGTTAGCTAAAGCTCCAGTTATAAATTACCTCTATGCAACAGGAGACCTGCATGCACAATATTGTTGTCATGGAGACTCATGGAATTCCAACAGACTGCTACCTTTAATTTTTGGGCACAGACAACTTTTTTCTTATCAACTGTGGTGTAATTATTAAGATTAATGCAGTTTGATGATCAATTCTGACTGTTAACTTGACAAGACTTAGAATCAATATGGATACATATATACTTCTCTGCATGTCTGTGATGGTAATTCCAGAAGGTAGGAACTGAAGAAGAAAATCATACCCTAAATCTGGATCCTTGGAGTTGGAATCCAGATTAGTGATGATATTTTGTTTATGATCTAACAAATCAAGCTTGCCTGAAGATGAAAGTGCAAAGTCAGCCACACTAGTAGCCTCAGAGGCCAGATAGTGGTGGCACGCCTTTAATCCCGGAACTCAGGAGACAGATGAATCTCTGTGAGTTCAAGGCCACCCTGGGCTACATGAAATTGAATCTTTCTAAAAGAGAAACATAGATCACACAAAGGTGAATCCAGTGTTTGGGATGATACACCTTTAATTACAGCACTGGGAGGATAGAGACAGGAATGATATGATTGAGTGGAGAGAGAATTATAATGCAGAAAGAGACAAGAGAGAGATTTAGTCTGAGAAACAGTACAGTCAAAGGACTGATGCAGTTTAAGCAGTCTGAGGACAGGATCGCCCCTTCTGCATGAGCATTGGTAGATGTAAAAGCTCTCTGGTGGCTTGGCTACATTGCTTCTCTGATCTTCAACTTTAACCCCCAAATCTGTCTCTGGGTTTTTAATTAATAAGATCAAAGAGAATTCATGCTGCACAGACTAGAAAGGGGAAATGGTTCTGTGTAGCCGGATTCATCTCAATCTATTGCCTTATTACGCTTCTCCTATACTTCTTATCCAACATGATTGACTCCTATCTTCACACTCTGATCCAAAATACACACTCTACACTTTCTGCTCAAGCACTTTGGCAGATGAAGCATCATTAAAATATAGGATGGCCACAGAATTTATTGAACAAAGTTTATTGTAACTGCAAATATTGTTTTGTGCCCAAATCTGAAAGAACTTTTTAATTAAAAGATCTAGAGAATTCATGCTGCACAGACTAGAAAGGGGAAATGGTTCTGTGTAGCCGGATTCATCTCAATCTATTGCCTTATTACGCTTCTCCTATACTTCTTATCCAACATGATTGACTCCTATCTTCACACTCTGATCCAAAATACACACTCTACACTTTCTGCTCAAGCACTTTGGCAGATGAAGCATCATTAAAATATAGGATGGCCACAGAATTTATTGAACAAAGTTTATTGTAACTGCAAATATTGTTAATGTGCATTATTATAGAAAGAACTCTGCTTAGTAAATTATACTATATGTACATCTTGTTTATACAGCATAACACAAAGAATAAATATTGTGATGTAAAACTATCCATTACCAGACAAGGTTTTGCTAAAATCACTTGAATAGGATGTAGAAATAACAAGCTATGATAACTCACACCTCAAGGCAGCTCTTTAAAATCCTGGTTTAATCTCTAGGGCAATTTACTGTAAATTTATTCATAAAGTCCCTTTAGGAATGAGATGCATCCAAACAATCACATATTAAACAAATAGTAGAAACTACTTTAGCAAAATGTTGCCATTCTTGCCTCAGAAATGTTAACATGGAGATTCTTCTAGGAGGAGTTTGGGAATTTCATTAGGCTGCTTCCATACAGCCTCCAATAATTGGTGACGAGAACGAACACCAAGTGAGCCGGCCTGGAGCCCTGCCCCTGAGCCCCCGCCCGATGAGAAACACTCCGTCCCAAGGTCTCCGCCCCCAAGGTCAGCCATCTGGACGCGGAGGGGGGGGGAATTGAGTCTGTTGTACCAGACACCAGACACCAGACCTTGAGAATATGCTGATCTGGAATGGCTCTGTGTCTCATTTGAACCATCCAATAGAAATGATTCTGTATTTCGCCTCATTTGAAAGACTCTGTGTTTCACCTCATTTGAATAACTCTGTACTGCGCCTCATTTGAATAACCCTGTATAGCGCCTCATATACATTGACCAATGGGAATAGCTCTGTACAATGCCTCATTAGAATTATCCAATAGAATCCCTGCTCCTAGCTTGCGCCTTTTTCCCTATATAAGGACCCCTTTCCCTTGGCTCGGCGCACTTGGCCTCACAGAAGCTAAGTCTCCCGGGTACCCGTATATCCAATAAAGCCTCTTGCAGTTTGCATCCAAGTCCGTGGTCTCGCTGATTCCTGGGTGCAGGTCTCCTTCTACGAAAGTACCTCTTTGGGGGTCTTTTAGTATTATGAAGAAATTCTAATACAGGAAGTGTATCGATTTACTCTAGGAATGATATTCAATTGAATTAAGAATGTAATGAATAAGATAAGATTAAAAGACTGTATGCTGTGCTAAAGAGATGGCTTTAAGTTGAGAGCATTAGAAGCCTTTCCAAATGAACTGGATTTGATTTTCAGCACAAACGCTAAAACACAAATCCATTTGTAACTCCAGTCCCAGGATATCTGATGCTCTATTTTGTACTCTAAGGACACTGGGAATGTGTGTTGTACACAGATATACATGTAGGAAAAATACCTATGCAATAAAAATCAACAAATACATTTTAAAGGCTGTAATGCATTCTCTGAGAACTTAGTTTTGATTTTTGTTGCTGGAGTTTCTTTCCAGGCTAGTTCTACAGCTGAATTGTTCTCAATAAACAGAGAGATTCTATATTAATTATAAACCTGTTGGCTGGTAGCGAGGGCTTCTTACTAGCTAGCCTTCTTAAATATTAACCCATAACTACTAATCCATGTATTTCTACATGGCCTTGTCTTACCAGAGAACACCTTGCAAGTCCTATCTTCCTGGTTTTTACATGGTGTCTCTTTCTTGGCCTCTCTCTCTCTCTCTCTCTCTCTCTCTCTCTCTCTCTCTCTCTCTCTCTCTCTCCTTACTCCTTCCCCTCATAGTCCTACCTATATTTCCTGCATGGATCAACTGGCCAGTTAGTGCTTTACTCATCAGTCAAGAAGAGAAACATATATGCAAAAGGACATCCCCAATCAGATTTCATAATTGCAAATGTGTATTAAATAATTGAAAGTGGATGATATCATTCTTCTATCCTCTATTCCTATATCTTACTTTTATTCTGTTCCTATGGAGACAAATAACATGCCAAAGAAAATCAAAGGATAGAATTGAATAGAATAATAAATAATAAAAATTGAGCTTTATATCCATTTACATCCCCAAACTTAAAAGGAACTGGTGATGTTTAGTTGTGTAATGGTCTGGATGTTTCACATCCCAAGATTCATGGTTTGTAATTCTAGCTCAGACTATTTATGAGGTGGGGTGTTTAAAAGGCTGATAAAGCAGGCTCTATTTGAATAAAAATCCTTATAAAATATACTCTACACTACTCATCAAGTACCTTGTCTGGAGACAGAAAGAAGGCATTGTCTATGAGAAGTCATCATCTCCCAGACACTAAATGTTTCAGGACCTTGAACTTGAACACTGGAAGTTATTCAGTTTATAGTACTTTATGTCTGAACAAGCAGAATAAAGCAGAAATCCTGTCTCTGAAAAAATGTGGTATAATTATGACAAATACCAAAAACTGTGGGGAAAGATTTTGGAACTGTGTAATAGATAGAAAGTAGAAGCATTTGACAAAGTACTAGAAAAAAGTCCACATTACCATTAAACAATCATTAGAGGAGATTTTGCTAAAGGCTCAGAGACAAAATAGTAGCCCCCAAGAAGATCCAGATTATGCAGAAAACAGAAAATTTGTTGTTAAGGGGATCTTGCTAAAATTTTAAGTCAAAGATTTCTCCTCTCTTATTAGAAATTCCTTTGTTCATCTGACTGAAGACTTTCTAACATTTTGGTTATGAGTTGGGTACTCCTTTTAATTATTGTTTTTAAATTGTTGTTCATTCTTTATTGGGAAATTCTGTGTCCTCAGTTGTACAGTTTGTTTTCGGAACTGTCTCATGTTTGCTATCTGTTGGTGAAAATTATGAGTTTGTGTTTGTTATCCTTCATGGTGATACAAAGCATGTTTAAACAGTTGTTCTGAATTTTCAGGCTGACCAGATACCTCTGAGTGGTGCTTTGAATAAGAATGGCTCCACAGGCTCATATATTCTAATTCTTGGTCACAGGGATTAGAACTATTTGCTTTTCAAATAGTTCTTTTAGGAGGTGTGGCTTGTTGAAGTAGATTTAGCCACGTTGGAGGAAATTGTCACTGGGAGTGGACTTCCAGGATTAAAAAACCCACATCAGTCACAGTCTCTCTTCCTCTCTCTCTACTTGCAGATCAGGAGGTGGCTTCAGCTATTTCTCCAGCACTATTTGGTTATATCTGCCACCATGCTCCTAGATATGATCATATTGGACTGGACTAAGTCTCTGAAAGCCCACAATTAAGTGTCTTACTTTGTAAGAGTTTCCATTGCCATGGTGTCTCTCAACAGCAGCAAAATTGAAGAGGGCATTTCAGTATAGTTACTTTCTGTGGATTTGCTTGTTTTCTGGCCTTCTCTAGACTCATCTACACATCAGACAAAGCAAGAATCTCTCTGAGTTTTCACAAACTACATTGATGTAGAGAAAGATACTCACCAGTTCCTCCCCACAGGGGGAAAAATCCTCTAACATTCAATCTCTGTACTGATCAACAATATGACTTTTAACATTAAATTGTTGATGGTTCTAGTTTCTATCAGGTGGCTAGCATGTTAGAACTACCAGAGTTCAAAGACTGACCCATTAGGTGCTTGTTTCTTGACATGTAATTGCTACTTTCTCTTCCAAATTGAAAGCTTTTTTTTCCTGCTCACTGATTTTGGAAAGATCATCATTATCTACAACTGTTAACTTTCATCCCTGCTCCCAGGAAGAGTGGTGCCAGTATTCTTAGTATTCCAAGTCTGACAAACTAACATTTCCCCCAGTGAATCCTTCATACATAGTTGGGTTGATGGATATTTGAGCTAATTTCTCTCCTGAGTTGAATAATATCTAGAAGCTAAGGGTATTGTCTATACTTTTTCACATAATGGGAAATGGGGCAGAGATTCTGGGGTGAGGGCATTCAGAGTGTTTCTACTGGATTCTGTATGTTATCTTCATATTTAGCCAGGATATGTATTGGATTCTCACAACACTTTAAATGAATTACTGAGGAATCTTAGTTCCTCTAGGTGTAAATATGGTCCCATTCTCAAGGATGCTTACACTAATTTTCTTCTGGCTCTTACCCTTTAAAAGTACTTCCCAAGACTAGCCTTGAACTCATTGGCATAGGTGAAGACTTTCTGGAAAGAACAGTTTAAATGCAGACACTAATATTAACAATTAATAAGTGGGATCTCAGGAAACTGAAAAGCAAAGGACACCATCATTTGAACAAAGTGGCAGCCTACAGAATGGGAAAAATTTTACTAATTCCATGTCCAGTAGAAGGCTAATATGCAAAATATATAAAGAACTCAAGAAACTAGCTATCAAAAAGTTAAATAACTCAATTTGGAATGGAGCACAGAACTATACAAAAAATTCTCAATAGAGGAAAGTAAACAGGATAAGAAATACTTAAAGAAATGTTGAACATCCCCAGGCAGCAGGGAATTGCAAATCAAAACTCTATAGAGATTCCATCTTATACCTGTCAGAATGTCTAATATCAACCACACAAGTGAAAGTTCATGCTGGAGAGGATATGGAATAAAGGGGACATTCATCCATTGCCAGTAGGAATGAAAACCTGTACATCCATTATGGAATCCAGTATGGCAGTTTCTCAGAAAGATGGGAAATGATCTACCTCAAGATCTAGCTATACCATTCCTAGGCATAAACCCAATGGATGCTTCAGCCTACCACAAGGACATTTGCTGAACTATGTTCACAGTGGTGTATTCATAAGAGCCAGAAATTGGAAACAACTCCCTTCGAACAACCTTCACAGAAGATTGGATGAAGAAAATATGGTGCATTTACTCAATGGAGTATTATTCAGCTGTTACAGAGATGACATCATGAAATTCACAGAAAAATAGAATTAGAAAAAAATTACCCTGAGCCAGAAAGATAAATATGTTATGTATTTACTTATATGTGGATATTAGGCATTAAATAAATGGCAACCCAGATATAGTCTCTAGAACCATAGATGCTAGGCATAGGGGGAGTGAGAGAGATGAATTTGGATCACTATTTGATGGAGAAACAGAATAGATTTTGTGGTTGGAGTAAGGGTGCAGAAGGGAACAGGAAGATCAGACGGGACTGGGAAGGTGGATGGGGTTGAGGGAGGCAATGGGAGGAAGACAGCTAGAATTGAAGGGGAATTTGAGGAAAGGCATGGATACCTAGTACAATGGAAACTTCCCAAAACGCAAGAAGGAAGGTGATCCTAAGGAAATCTCAAAATAATGAATTAGATGTAGTCACATCTGGCCATCTCTTGTCACCAAGCAAAGCTTCAAGTCCCGAAATTGGTTACATTCAGTTTAGTTGTTGGCCAAAAACTCCCCTGAAAATCCCCAAATGATCCAGACTGTTGCCAAGGCAATATGTTGTTCTCCACAAGCAGAAGGCAAGGCCCTGTTGCCAAAGACAGTACCTAAACAACTCATTGAACAAGGCGATGGATGGTGAGCTTTTGCTTACAGAGAAAATCTACCCCTATGTCCCATGGTCTTTGGTACTAGAAGGTACTTTGTAGACTAAGAAAAGAGAAACATAAACACCAACCCAGCAGCAAAAACTGTGATCTATAATGTGTCCTGCCTACAAAAGATACTAGCACAATGGTGGCACAAGTTTCTGGGAATGAACCAACCAATGTCCATGACATGGACCCTATGCCTGATACTCACTGGGAGATCAAAACCAGAGGCTAGTTAGCCCAGAACCTAGGGTACAGCCAAATCCTCTGACTAAGAGAAAAAAAAATAACCACAAAATGCCTCCCAAAGAGACTCTGGTACATCAGTGCCTTGTTCAGCCATCATCAGAGAAACTTCCTCCTGCAGCATATGGAACAAACACAGTGACCCACAGCCAGACATTACAGAGATAGAGAGACCTTGGAACACACTAATGTAAGTGTGATGTTTCCATCAAATCCATACCCTCAGAACTCAGGGACTGCCATAGAAGAGGAGGCATAACGAATGTCTGTCACGAAGTACATAAGAAGAACAAAGCCCTCTGAATCCACTTAACAAAGCTCGTACAAACTCACAGAGACTGAAACAGCAAGCACAGGAGCTACTTGAGTCTACATCAGGTCTTCTTCGTACATAGTATAGCTTTTCAGTTTATGTTGTTACGGCACTTCTGCATATCAGAGGGTCTTCAATTCTCATGTCTTCTCTTGGGCCTTTTTTCCCTTCTGTTGGTTTGACTTTTCTAACTTTGAGGTGGTGGTTTTTGTTTTATCTTATTATATTTTGTTAAAAGTTTCATTGTTATCTCTTAGAAGAAGCTCCTTTTTCCTCAAAAGAGAAAAAAAAGGAGTGGATCCTGATAGGAGGGGAGATGGGGAGCAACTGTTAGGAGTAGAGGGCTAGAAAAATGCAGTTATGGTATGTTTAATAATGAAGGAATATATTTTTAATAAAAGGACAAAATAGAAAACAATAAAAAATGAACAACAAAAGGTTAAAAACAATAAAAACGAAAACATCAAATATAATGACTTTACTATTTACTGTATTCTTTTAAAATTTAAAAATAAAATATTTTCCAAATTATCACTATTTCTTTTCTACATTTTTCAGTTTAAAATATAAACACCCTTAGAGATACTAAGCAAAATGTTTTATTTACTTTAAATAAATAGACAAATGCGTTAGTATGGACTCTAAAAGAACATGGTGAAATTGCACTCATCAGAACTATTGTTACTAGAAATTCACAAAGTGCTCTGGGCATAGAAGGTCTTCAAAAAATTGAAGCCCTTGAAATCAAAAAAGAAAGTGGAGCTAATTAAGTAACCACTGCATTACTGAGCATTTAAAGTACATTGTTGGGTTCAATCTTGAGGCACGTTTATTCTCTAATGGATAAATTTATTAAGATGCCCTCCCTTAAGGCAGACAATTTTTACTTATGTGACTGTGGAAAATTTTAGACATAAAAGTTCATAAGAACTCACATATATCCTGGAGAAACATACTTTGGGAAAGTGATGGAAATGAGATCTACGAGAAAGGGTGATGACTTGAGTAGCTTTCATTGCCTTATTTTATATGTGGTTTTCATGGTCTATAGGTTCGCTTTCATTGTCCTTATTTTATATGTGGCTTTAATTGTGTATAGGTTCACTTTCATTGTCCTTATTTTATATGTGTTTTTAATTGTCTATTGGCTTGCTCACAGCATCAACGAAAACACGCTCTAACAGAGGACTCCAGTTTTGATCAGCCAGGCCTCTGACAGTTATGTCTACACAAAACTATACTATTTAATTGGACTTTCTATAATCTATTTATTGAGGCATATGTTTCCAAGGCCTATGGAGTGGGAGCAGATGTAAGCTGGTGAAAACAATGATACAAACCAATGTATTTAGGCTCCTAATACGAGATTCATGTTTGAGATACAGCAATGTTTAGTTATAGGGATATTAATTATATTCATTAATAGACCCATTTTTGTGGCAACAAGATGAGATATTGTAACGGGAAGAGAAAACTTTGGTACAATAAAATGAAGGACAGATTAGACAGAGGACTAGATTGCTGCAAGTCCTTTACTCCTCATGTCAGTGGCTCCTATGGCTGAAATGGACAGTGAACAGAGAGAAGTACTAAAAATAGATTTCAGATGACAAAAAGAAAAAAAGAAAAAGACTCCCTTCCAGAGTGTTCTAGGCCATATATTTAGCACATCACCCAGATAATTTAATTTGCCAAATTGTGTGATAAATAGAAGTCACTAATGGGTGCTTCACTAATTAGTAACCTAGGTTGCATCTCACTAATGGAGTGTTTTACCAGGTTGTAACTGCAAAAAAAAAAAATAGGAAGAAAATAATTGATGTTTCTCAAAAACTTGCAAAACTGGGACATAATCTATGTAATGTTATTTGACAAAAGCACTAATGAAAATGATTATGGCCCAATTTGTTGAGTGGCTGAGGCTATGCATGCAGATCATCTTGCTTGTAGACTGATTGTTTAGAAGCTTCCAGAATTTGAAAAAAGTAGACAACTTGTCCATGTAGCTCTGTAGTCAGAATACAGGCACTAAGGTGGTCTCTTCCAGTTACTTCTCCTCATGCTATACATTAGCTTATCAGATACAAAATTTCACAGCAGTTGCTTGCTTGCTTGAGGAGAACAGTATACATAAGTCAAAGTCACACTGTCACATACTTTTAACAACATGAGAAATCATGGTGCCGAAATTTGAACTTTTTCATGAAATCTAAAATGATAAAAATAAGTAAATAAGATTAAATATAAATTGGCTTCCCCTTTGACCCACTCTTGTAGATGAAGGGTGGCAATTTTCCTGAGAAAACTGTGGTGCTTAATTCTAGGATTTCAACAATGGAGAATATTGGACTGAATACATTACCTATTCCTTAAGCAGCACACATTTATAGAACTTAGAGATTATGAGAGTTAAAGTAACTTTAGACCACAAGTTATTCATTAGAAAATACTATGTAAAGATAATATTGCTTTACATGCATGGATACAAAGATATTTAATTATGTCATTTTTCTGTAAAATAATAATATTGGTATTGTTAGGAAAATATCCCTGAGGGTCCAATATTGATGACTGTATAGATGCATCACTATTTAATACTACAGTTGAAAACAACACTATGACTAATCATAAATAGATTTTATAAATTGCATAGTAATAGATGGAGAAACAGCTGGAAAGATAATGATGCAATCTTACCTTTTGAGAATCCTTTGAATTAGCTGTAAATACAACTCTGTTATTTTACTGTATATATTTATGCAATGAAATATTCTCAGAATTGATTATAAAACCAAATATAAATCAACAAAAATTAAAATGATTGTGACCTTCAGTACCAAAGATTGATCAAAGATTTAATTTCTTATGTGAAATAAAATGTATTTACTATTCAATATTAGTAAAATTTTCTTTGTATATTTATATACATACCTATATAAATGGGCTTATATAAGTTCTTAAGTAAAAAAGAAGTTAAAAACATTGAAGACATAGACTAATCTATATTCTGCTTCTAAGTTGTTAATTAAATGAACCTATATGTGTCATAGGTCAGTCATCTTTTGTACATTACAGTTTTCTTCATCTTTTAGAGTATAGAGACAGGGGTGTATTTTATTTTCTTGTATCTTGTAATGGAAATTAGATAGGTTATAAAAACAATAGTGTCTAAAATGTCCTAACAGTAAACTCATAATACTCAGTAAGATATATAATATATATATATATATATATATATATATATATATATATATATGAATATGAGAGCAAGTGTATGTGTCTGGACATATGTTTGTGTCTTTACATTTGTAAAAGATACATGAATCACAGGCTGCAATGACTTAGAAATAAATCTTTGCATAGTTTACCGTCTAAATCATCTGAGGATTGCTACTCCTATTCCATAACAGTTTTTTAAAAAATGGTAGAGACAGTGAATCTGAGAGACTAGTACCTGAATTGCAATAGAATCACAATACAGTTAGTTTCTAATGATCAATATGTAGAGCCACAATTTTAGAAAACCATGGCCAAGTCTTCACACACTTTGTATCTTAGCAAGAAGCCATGACCAAGTCTTCACATGTATGAATCTCAGCAACATGGCAAAAGCTCTACATGCATTGTACCTCAGCATTCAACTAGACATTTGTATACAATAAATTATTTTCCAACTTGCTAATTCTCTCATTAAATGTTTAGCTTTTTGAACTCTCAAATGATTATAAATATTTCTCAACAGTTCAAACAGCTTTCATTTCTACACAGCATCACTGAGGTCTCTGTTACAACCCTCCTTTAAACATTCCTTGGTCTGATGGTCTGATGGTATTGCCTCCAATTATGAAGAAAGTGAGGCTATCAGGTATAGTAGGAAATTACCAATACGGAGTCAGGTAGAAATATAAGGGTATTTAATAGGGAAAAGCCTTACTTACAGAGCGAACCAGCCAGCCGGTGGTAGTCTGTACAGCAAGAAGCAAAGAGAAACCGAAACCAAAACGCAGTCCCCCTACTCACTCTGACCACACCCTCACAAGCCCTCAGGTACTCCTGTAGCCAGCCCCTAAGAAGGCATGGCTACAGCTTCCCCTACAATCAGGTATAAATTCTCTTCACTACCTACTTTGTTCACTCCAGGTTTTTTCTTTCTCTTCAGTTTATGTATAATCTACATGCTTTTGAGCTACACATTTTCCTTCACCTCATAACCGCCATGTCACTTCTCAAACCCTGATCCACCATCTCTCTTTGTACCTTCTGGCAGGCCATGTTAGTAATTTTAAGGTGCAATCATAAAATGTCATAGGCTCATTTCCTTAAACAATGATACTTATGTTTTAGTTCACACACATGGTTATGGAGAGCTGTGGAAGTAGACAGGTTCAGAGCTGGGTGAGAAATCCATCTTGCAAAACAAACAAGCAAAACCAAACCAAACACCCAAAACAAATTACAAAACAAAACAGACAAAAAAATCTTTTAAGGGGATCTCACAAAAAGTATAAAAACAATAAAGGCCTTTTTCTCATCTTGTAAATACCAATTTCCATCATTACTTACCTAATTTCTACATCTATCCCCAACAAGCTCCTAAATATGTCAGGTGCCTAGTACACTCAATTGGGAAGTGTGGCTTCAATGCAACAACTCCAGGATATAACTTTTAATTCCATAGTAAGAACATCAACTTTTTCTTTCCTAAACTTTTATAATAAATACACAATAATGCTTGTTTCCTCTACATTGAGAGTAAAATGAGCAAATTCTTCATTGATAATTAAATTCTAGACAATATACCTCTCTTCCAATTTTAGAAATAAAGTTTCTAGAAAGTTCTTTATACTCACTGGTTTTTCTTTCCCACTAGTTGTATATTCATCCATCTGGCTTTAACATTTCTCTCTCTCTGAAACTGCCCTGATACAGTCCAACAAGACAGATGGTCCTCAGAACATATACTATGAGTTTTTGATGTTGAGAAAAATCAAACCAACACTTACTTTTTTTTTTTACATTTTAAGTGTGAAGATCAGATTCTAAAACATTATACACAATCATTTTCTATTTCTCATACAGAACCCTGACAAAATTAATCTCCAGTATGCTTTTTAGTTGCATGTACCTAACGGTCACCCCATATTGTTTTGAAATGTTTAATATGTTTAGCTCCTACATTGAAAACTTACTTTATTTAAATGGAAGTTAGTCATTTACAGATTTACCATTTTATACTAGTTAAAAGTGAGGACCAATCTATGAATTGTGGTACACAGTTATAATCTAAATCTGAGGAATCAGGGGCAGGAAGATTTCTGCATGCTTAAAGAAAGCCTGGTCTACATAGTGAGTTTGGCCAGTCAGAGCTAGATACACAGAGATACTCTCTCAATAACAAAAAGAAGCGAAGATTTATGCGTGCGTGCATGCGTGCGTGCGTGCGTGCGTGTGTGTGTGCGTGTGTGTGTGTGTAAAGACATGCTTCCTTGATCTAAGTGTAGGAGTTTTATGACAAATAATCATATAAATGAAGGCCGACATCAGTTCTCAGAAAACAGTAGCAGAATCATCACCAGGAACACAGATATAAGTATTATATGACATATTTACTATGTAACTGTCTGATCCATATATTCAGGAAACATTTTAAGGCTAAATACAAGAACATGTAGAAACAGGACCCCCACAGCTTCTAAGATAAGACTAATTTGATACTGCATTTCTTGAAGAAAATTTGTCTGCAAATATCAAATGGCAAACTATTTGACTTTGGTTTTCATAGAAAGAACTATTATGTAAAGTATCCTTTTATAATACTGAAACTTCAAATCTGAAAACCACAAGTAGGTGGTATGTTAAATAGCTACACATAAAACAGCATACACTGAGACAATTAAATACCATAGAACCATACCTCGTTGCATACACCTTAACTAGGAATCACTGATTTTACAGAAAAGGTTAAAGGACATAACATTTATGAATCAGTATGTACAGAATAATTAATTTACCTTATGTAAAGAAAAGAAAATATTCTGGAAGCAGTCATATCTACTGGCCTTTTCGTTAAGGATGAGATTATGAGTAATTTCCAATTTTACCCAGTTTGCTTTACACAGTTGTTTGCATAATTTTGAAACAAAATATACTATATTAGAATGAGACCCTTATGTGAAGAAATTCTAGGAGGGTTATTCATATGCAGTCATGATTAACCCATGAAGATGGAGAAACTAATTTAGTTAAGAGGTGGATTGTGAATCAGTTCATAGCACATGAGAAAATTCTATCTTACTTGCTACTTCACTTCTAGATGGTGACACCTGAATTACAGTAGACATTTTGAAGACTTTGAGCACACAATTAAGAATTGTGATTAGTTCCACAGCTTTAAAACCATCAAGTCAAGAATATGTGTGCATTGAGTTAAGAACACAGGGTAGTGTTGTAATAGGGTCGTCACAAAACTTTCTAACTTCTCTTACTTGTCCTTTTTCTTCAAAGTCCCTATGTACTCAGTCATGGATTTTAGTTCCAAGATGGAATGGCACAGCTCCCCTTTCATTGGACTCTCATCTTTTGCTCCTCAGTCTTAATAAAGGTCAGGTGAACAAGGTCTGTTGAGCTGCTGCTCCATCCATAATGGACTTCATGGTCAATGTGCATGGGTGGTCTATATATAAGGAAGAAATGTCTCACTGAACTCCAACATTTTGTAAGCCAGCATTTTAATTTTCACAAGTACAACTAGTGCAAGAGGGAAATGATTATTAGAGAAATGTGTAGTAATTTTTAGAATTCCTCTTCCTCCATTTTAAACCTAAATTTAAAGTAAATTATATCCAGCAATATATCTACCATTATAAATCTATATCTCTCATCTGCAGATACCAGTAGTGTATTCATATTTTATTTTTATGTAAAGGTTTAATATATATTACACCAAAATATTTTACAAATGTCCATAAGTTTTAAACATCATGCAAAAATGGGTGAGAGATAAAAACAAAACACAGTTATGGGTAACTGATGCATGATGTAAAGTTTGGTTATACCAAAGACCCTACTGTTTTAATATAAATTTTCTTCTTTACCACTTTGTCTTTGTTGCTTTTGCTAATAAGGATGATGACAGGTACACTGGGAAACCTAAGATATTAAAAAGCTGAAAACCTGCATTAGAAAGACACATTAAATATGTGATAAGCCGATGGTACAAAGGTGTACAATATAGTGAATTTAAATGTATAAATGTACAAAGGCATCAGAAATGTTATAGCACTTGATAACTTATTGAAGGATTTTAAAAGATCACTACATGACACAAGGATCAGAAACTTTATCCCAGGCTTGTCTTTCACCATGGAGAGTCTTCTGCATTTGAGGTAAACAACCTATATAATATTTTAATAACATAATATTTTAATGAGTATTTCCAAAATTTTATGATTTTACCCACACTCTGGTCAAAATACTATGCATGCAATAATAGATCAAATCTAAAGGAAATAATTTAAACAACAATTTAACTTAAACTTTATAGAAAAACCACTGAATAAAAATCTGTCTAACTAATTCATTTAGTTCAGCTTGTAAGAACAAAATAAACTTCCTACAATATAGACACTAATTATATTGATTTAGCAAATTTAAATGAAACAAATTGGATAATGGTGCTTACAAAACACTTGGATGGACATTCAGTAAAGGCATATACTATGAAAAAAACTCTGAAATTGAACGTTATAATATATGAATAATAAGCTACTCTGACCTTAATAAGCAGCTGTAATCATAAATGGCCTATGACAAATGAGTTAAATTCAGTGTGTCCCTTGTCTTTTTGTTTATGAGGAAGACGTTTTACCAAAAAAAGTTTAATCATTAAAAATTTCACCTTAAAATTTATATTATAGATAAGCCACTATGCACTTCTCTACATATAACTAGAAACATTTCAATGTGCATTGTTACTCATGTGAAAATTGTCTTTATGAGTTCATGTAACTAAAACAAGGTAACACTCCAGATTATGAAAAGTTTCAAATAACTGACTCAGACATAACTTGGAAAGTGGATCTCCCACTGGAAGATCCAATATACCACAGAGTGGAATGAGTAGCTGTGATAGTTTGGTTCTTGAAACCTGAAAATGTCTTTTCAGCCTTAAAAGTTTCTGAAATAATTTTAACAGTGTAGGTGCCAACTGTGACTATGATGAAAATGAGGTAATGCATCAGGGAAAACTAAATAGCAAATAGAGTGAAAGGAATTCATTTGCTCTGGTTTAGGCTGCCACCAGTTCTAGCAGGTTGATGTTATTCTATATCTACATCATTGAGCTTTTCTCACTGGCATTACGAGAACCATGTGAGAATGAAGTGATGGCAATGTACCACTGCGTGTGTTGCTTGCTCACAGCTAGGTGATGATGTAGACTCTCTCAGGCTGCCATTGCTCCTTTAGTTTACTGCTCTCGGACCACACATTTCTAGATTTGGGGCTGGTAGAAGCTATGAATTAGTAGTTCAATTCAGAATGAATTATGTAATTGCTATGAGTGTTAGGCCAACAACCCTCAGAAAGGGCATGGGACGTATATTAACAGGAAGAAGAATGACAAAAAGTAAGATGACTCCACACCTGCAACATTTTTTCCACAAGTATCATTTCACAATTTTATCAGTCAATAAACCTTATAGATGGTGTATAACCAATGTGGCATTTCTTTTACGTTTTCTGAGAACTTAAGTTCACAGCGGAATATTCTGTTTCTTCCTTGGGACTCATGCGGCTGTGCTGCTCCAGGCTCCCCAATTCAGCCTCTCTGCAAATAATATTTTTGTATCCTTCATATCGGCTATTCTTATCACTAATATGTTCTTGGAATTAGCACCATCTTATTACATTGCAAATGGCTTGATGACTTGACAATCAATGAATCACTATTCTCTGTTGGATTATTATAGAGTAATTTATGAGCTATTCAAGAGTTTCTGTATATCCGTTGCTTAGATAACTCATATTCAACATTTCCAAACCTCATTTTAATCAGGTAGTCATGGTTTTAGATCTTGCTGAAGGTATATGAGAAGAAATGATGGGGACTTTCCTATCATGGTCCTAGGGCTTACTTGAGTGCCCATTCCCTCTTCTGAATGTTAGCCAAGTGAAAGATTCTGAAGCTTCCAATATGGCAGAGCCATGATGTTAAGCTAAGCTCTACCTTGGACTCCAAGAAAGAGGTGACTGTTTGCTAGCACTGTGATTTGAATTAAGAAAGGAATAAACTGAAGACTGTTTTAAGCTAACAGAGATGTGCACAAACTTTTGAGGATTTGGATTAGACAAACAGTGATTGCTTATAATCATTGCTAGACTGTTATCCAACAATTTTAAAATACTGCTTCTTCTTTATTAAGTTATATCTTATAAAAATGATCTCTTAGAAATCTCCTAAATCCTCTTGGAAACTTTTCTCAATTTTGGTTGTGAGCCTAGCCTTTAAGGCTGAGCCATCTCTCCAGGCAAGGGAACTTTTCTCTAGATGATTTATTTGTTATGAATTTTCTTCAGTCAGGAATAAGATTTTATATGCAATTGGATTTATCAATTACAAGGAGGGACACTGACACATGTGACTAGTAAGTTAGCAGTATGATTTGTGAACATGGATACAAATTAAACTTTCAAAATAAATTTTTATATCTATAATCGGAAGACTTAAAATGTAAGCAAAGGAGAAATGTTACTCTTGCTGCATTTCTACACATTTTAATTACTTTCCCCAAAATGTATCTCTAACATAGAAGCAAATAGCTTTTAATATTAAATTTTTGATTTTGTGATGTTTGAAAATCATGTTATCACAACTAAATTTCATCTTTCATCATTGTGTGTGGTTGGCATATTCAGTTGTATTTCATATATGGTTTATAGCATTTGAATGGTTGGGATGTTAAGAAAACACACTGGTGAGAAACAAAATTAGAATAAATGTGTAGTTGTTTTTCATTCTACTCTGTACTCTAAATATTTACAGGTACTGTCTTTTCCGTGTGATTTCCAAAGTCTTTAGATATTTACACAGGCAGAATGCCATTGCATTAGTTTTTTAAATCAAATTTTATTTCAAAAGCTGAGGTTTTCCCTCTCCATTAAGTGGATGTGGTGATAAAATCTTCTGTCTTTGATGACTGTCAACTTTTCTACAGGTTGTTGTTTTACAAAAAGGATTAATAATCTCACATCAAACAGAACTTTAAGTAGGTAATTTTGTCTAGGGGCATATGTCTTGGGTTTTTATTGCTGTGAAGAGACACTATGGCCATGACAGCTCAGTGGTTTAGTCCATTATCACAATAGTGCAACATGGTGGTGTGTAGGCAGAAACTGTGTTGGAGAAGTGGTCTGAGACAGTTGGCAGTATTGTGAGCCTAAAGATAACTCAAAGCCTGCCTCCACAGTGACACACTTCTGTCATCACAACTACCCCAACAAGTCCACACCTCCTATCAGTGCTACTTCCTTTGGGGGTCATTTCCTTCTAACCCCCCACAACATGTATTTCTAAAATACTGAGTGCAGACGAACATACTGCATAAGCACTTCTTATTTTATTCAAGAGATATATCAAGAGTTTCGTGCATGTGTGTGCATGTAGTGTGGTATGGATGCATGTGTGTGATTGTAGCCACAGAGAGTAGGATAGGGCAACTAATAGCTTTAAAATAGCATTCAGAGTAATGTTTTAATATTTAACTTTTGACAGAATGATATTCTCATGGTTTAATTTTGATCAACAAATTGGTTGAAAACACAATCTTTATCATAACTGACTTTTAAACTTTTACTAAAGTTGTTATTTGACATTTTCCTCATGTGTGCAATGTGTTGTAACATTCAGACTCCTATACTTTTTTAACTTCTTAACCTGTCAATTACTTTACTCCCTGACGGTTCCCTTCACATGTGAATGTCTTTTCAAATACCTGTGGGTGTTATTATAAACTAATCTTAAGAGATTATGCTAGTACAGCCATTTATTACTTATTATTTAACTTTTCATAGAACATAAGAAAACCCGAGGTGAAAGTAAAGAAAGCAAACGGTAGAGAGCAATCTTCAATTAAGTGAAACTTTGTTTTCCTAGGGTAATGTGAACAACATGCAGTTAAGTGGCTGGGGCCTTTCATTAGTGAACACATTTCCAGTATCAATAAGATCCTACTGGTTCTTTTCAATAGATAATGCTTCTGATATTTTTGGGACTCAGTGGTGCCACCAGTGTGGATGGTAAAAGTGCGTAAATAATATTCTGGGAATTTAAAATGTGTGTTTACAATATCACCTCTCTTAAAGAAGAGTCACTCACAACTAAGTTTTTGATTTAATATGTAATTTTGCTACTGTATCTTTTTAATAATATGCAAGTAGCAAGACAAAAGCATGCCAATCCAATGACTATAGAGCTGTAAATATGTACAGCAAATAACAATAATATCACACCTGTTGGTTTTAATGTGCATCTCAGTAATCTAGGTAGTCAATAGAAGTTTAGTCAGTAGAGTTTTGTAGCAGCCCTACTCCCCTTTGGCTATATTTTATGTCTTTGAACCATTGGCAAGGGCCTTTTGAAATTTTAGATTCAAAACTTCAGCTTGGAGTGTACAACATGTAGTAACTGTAGAAACCAAGAAAGTATGAAGGGCGCATGGCATGGGGAAGGGGTGTGGGACTTGAGAAATGAAGAGGAGGATCCTGGTGACATGAGTTAGGAGATGGAAAAAAAAGGTGACAGGGCACTCTCAACAAATGGGAGAGAGGGGAGACAAGCATTACCAAGATTGCTTTAAAAATCCTAAGGTATTCTCCTGATTTGATATTTAACTAAATGGATAGCATACATGCATATGTGCATATATATACACACAGGTTGTGTGTGTGTATGTGTGTGCATGTATGCATGTGCATCTATTCAGGAAGTTATTCCTCTTGGGCTACCAATGATCTCAACAAAAACCATAAACCAACAACCCTGCAGTACCAGGCATGAGAAAAACCTCCTTTTGTGTACTTGATCATCTTAGGCCAAGTGACGCCCAAAACAATATTGACTATTGCTGTTGTCATTAGTTGTCCTTCAGATATTAAAAGTAAGTCCCTATTGCTGAAGACACAGAATGGTGAGGGCATGAGACATGAATTATGTAAGTTGGATCTAACCTGAAAAGCTCCTTCCTTCTCTCAGCTGGCACCATACCAGAAAATACTATGCAAGCTGTGAGGCAAGGGAAGCAATTAAAAGTTCTACCAAGGTGTGAAAACTATGAACCATGAGAATGACCTGCATGGAAAGTTATATGGGAAGTTACAGCAAGTAGCACTCATTGGCGGTCTAATTTGCACTTACAGCCCATTTAAAAGTTGGAAAATCATGCCTGGTACTAGAAACATAGCCAGCTTCCCAGGGCTAGTGAGGACATGGACATCAGACAAAGTTCTACTACTGCTGCTTTGCTAGGCAATATAATTCCTGACTATATTCCAAATCGTATCCTTATACATACAGATAAGCATAGCTACCAGCACTACATATGGTAATCTGCTGAGAGACCATGTTTTATCACCTGTTACTGAGAAATCCTTTACTATAAACCCACATTTGAAATTCTTTCATAATTTCCCGATTTTCTCCACTATAAATTGTGAGTTTCTTAGTCTTTCTAATCCCCATGTGTTGCAAAGATTAAAGTTTTAGAAAGAAAGAAGCATAGATAGCTAAATATATTCAGAGTAAACATCTGGAGGGATAAATATCCAAAGAAAATTCATTCTCAGTTTTAGTTCTGTCCAGTGGTATTTAGGCACATGGAGTCTTTTAATAAACAGAATCTGAAATCACAATTACATGGTATTTTATGTCACAATGAAAATGATAAAAGCATTTTCTACACTTTGAGCAGAAAACTTAGTTGGTTAAGGAATCCTTTAATATTAAGATGTTTGTGCAGCTAGCGGTGTGAGAATGGAACATTGTAAACTGAACACCAAGGCCCCTTTGCTATTGACATCCGTCACAGCCAACTGTTATTAATATTGTAACAGCAGGGATGGTCTAAACTTCCATTTTATATTGCACCAAATTATTTAGGAAATGATTAATGAGGTTTTTAATTATAGATTGAGTTTCTCTTAAAACAATCTGTGCCATTGCAGCTGGGAAAGATCAGGCATTAATTACATAGAGGTGAGACTCTGCAGTAAAGCCAAACACGTGCGTTTTCAGGGCCCCGGATGTGTTAGATGCCTGGCTCACCTTCACACATGGCTGCACACTTCTGTTTCCTAGAGCCCAGTACAAATGAGGCTGTGGTCACATGTTCACTCTCCATATGTGACTGTTAGCTTCACTCTAGTAAAGTGTTACATATTAGTTTGGGAAGCTTGGGCTTGCATCCCAAAGATTTCTACATTCATATACCAGAAGATTAGAAAACACACACACACACACACACACACACACACACACACACCACCACCACCACCACCACCACCATCAACAACAACTAAAATGAAGATTCATGATAAAATAAAAATGACTGCTGATGTCCTATGGGTGGAGGTAAGAGGGCTCAACCTTTAAAATCAACTCATTCACATTCTTCAAAACCACACACATCCATTTGACTTGAATACTTTTCTTTTTGCTTTAACAGTAATTAGTTCAGAAAGGTGACCTAGAGAAAACAACTCTAGGGTAGAATTGTAACCCTTATTTATATTTTCTTCTTTTTCCCCAAAGTAAATTATTGTATCAGACTGACATCTCATTAGTCTATGAGAACTATCTGTATCTGGAAAGTTTTAGAATTGCATCAGATCATTGCCCACAAGACAAGATCTACATGACACTATTACTCTATATGCCAGATATTGGAAATACCACTTGACGATGAAGCAGCCAGCTGAGAATGATAATGGACGTGTCTTAAGAACTTGAACTGTGTCTCAGGCAGATGGTTGTTAGTTGTTAGTTGTCAGGATATCTTGTTGAGCAAAAAATGTACTCCCTTGGTCTAGCAGGTGCTTCTGTTTGTACCTCCGGTTTTCCAGTTCTGTTGCTTGCAGGAAAGTATATCATTGCCATCAAGCCAGAGGGAGACACACGGGATACTGATGTTGATGAATTTGCTCACTAACTGTGTTTCACCAGTTTATCTCTGCAGACTTTTGCCCTAGGCCTTCAATGAATACATTCATTCCTGTCAAGTTTTAAAAATTATTTCTCATCATAGCCTCAGACTCATTTTCAGTTTTATAACACAGAATATGGGTCAGGAGTAGGAAATATTCCTACTTAAAATGGCTTCTTTAATTTTACTCAATGAGGTATTTTTGAAATGAAAGGTTTGTGTGAAAATTTCTGCTTAATCAACACACACACACACACACACACACACACACACACACACACACACACACTCATATACTCAAGAGTACACTTACATACAACATGTGCAGGCACATAGGCAGACACACAGTCATATATACAAACTCATACACACACACACACACACACACACACACACACACACACACACACACACACATGAAGACACACATGCACATGATTGTGAACATGAAGCTGGAAAAGGTCCTGTTGGCTAATTCAATAGAGAAAACTGTGGTGAGTCAAATTTCACAATAGGAAAGTCAGTGTTTGTTTCAACAAATATCCCCTGAAAATAAATAAAAAGTGAAATCTGTCACTAGGGAAATGTCCAGAGATCTACAAGGATGACCCCAAATAAGAGTCTAAATATTAATGGAAAGGCTGCCTTAAATGCCCTTCCTCTATGATGAGATTGATGACTACCTTATATGCCATCCTAGAGCCTTCATCCAGTAGCTGATGGAAGCAGAAACAGACACCCACAGCTAAACACTGAGATGAACCTTGGAACCCAGTTGCAAAGAGGGAGAAGTGATGAGCAAAGGGGTGAAGACCAGGCTGGAGAAACCCACAGAAACAGCTGACCTGATTAAGTGGTTGCTCATGGTCCTGAGACTGACAGCTGGGAAACCAGCATAGGACTTTTCCAGAACCCCTGAACAAGGATGTCAGTTAGGAGGCCTGGGCAGTTTATGAGGCCTCTAGTAGTGGATCGGTATTTATCCCTAGCACACGAATGAACTTTTGGAGCCCATTCCCCGTAGTGGGATACACTCTCAGTCTAGACACATAGGGGAGGGCCTAGGCTCTTCCCCAAATCATGTGACAGACTTTGATGATCCCCCATGGAAGGCCTCACCCTCCCTGAGGAGCAGAAAGGAAATGGGATAGGGAGTTGGCAAGGGGGGCGCAGGGGAGGGGGGTAAGGAGAGGGAACTGGGATTGATATGTAAAATATGATTGTTTCTAAACTAAATAATAATAAAACTCTTCTTGTGGAATCAAATTATTATATTTCCAAAGAAAAGCAGAGCTTACTTTACACTTTACCTGTCTGAGAGACAGAGTAGAAAGTTTTATTTTTAAATAAATGAGCAGAAGCCTGTTCTTTTTTGTGGGAAATGACCAGAATTAATGGTCCACAGACTAGTAACATTGCATATTGACAAATATTTCATTTGGAATACATGCACTTGTGTATGTGGACACTTAAATGCACTAGATGTTAGTGGTCTTCTATTATATTTCTTATTTATATTCCTTCTATTCTTGATCCTGTAAATATGTGATAGTGACCATCAGTGGATTTATATTACTGCCCTTTTGATTTTAAAAACTTTGCAGGTATTTGCAATTGATACTGATTCTGTCCACACCAAGAAAAATAATAAAATGGTCTTAAGACTCATGGGGATTTAGAATTTGCATATTGCATACCCTTGAGGAAAATGAAAGGTGATGAGTGAGACAACACCCTACTGGTGAAGAAGAAGCTACACGTTCAACTGAATGGCTATCCCGAACAGAGACCCCAGTCCTTGTCGCAGTGTGTGCTGAGGATGAAATGTGTTATGGTATCTACATTTTAGAATTAAGATACTTTATAACAGATAGTATGCCAAGTTTTCAGGACAGGAAATGTGAAAAGAATAGTAAAGCCTTCGTCTTCACTGCCTCTCTATAGCAGTTTCTTCCACACAGAGACACAAACTGAGCTGGGAGATATTTGTGTCCCCTGTCTCATGCCAGAGGCAAAAATTAATACTAAAACATTGAGAGTGCTCTCTCTAACAATAGAGAACAAACAAAAATAGCTGAAATTCCATGTTACTATTGTATTGTAACTGGAGGGAAACATAATACAAGAAACAAAATAAATGAAAGGTGTTCTGAATGGGTTTCAGTCTCTACACAGAAACTCTAAAATAACTCATTAGTACTTTGGACATAACAATTAAATAAGACTTCAGGATATACAATCAAGAGTAAACTATAATAAAATAATATTTGAGAAGAAAATATATAGCAGGTCTTTCTTTGGACCAAAAGATACCAAAAAATGACATGGAGACATTTTTTATTAATTATGAAATCTTGGCCTTAGCTTAAGCTTGTTCCCTATTATAACTTAAATTAACCAGTTCATATTAATGTATGCCCTGCCATGTAGCTCATCACCTTTCCTCAGTACTGTATGTGGGAATTTCTTTGGGTCTTGCTGGCAAATTATACCCCCCCCCAACTCCGATTCTCCCCTAAGTTCTTTTCTCTCCCTGGAAATCTTGCCTATCCTCGCTTTCGTAATTATTGCCATTCAGCTACTTATTAAACAAATCAGAAGGTGTCTTAGGCAGGTGATCTAGAACAGAGTCATCTTCACACTGCATTTAAAAAGGTCCCACAACAAAAATATTCATTCCATCTAGGGAAGCACTGAGGCTAATTGCAAATCTTCGCATCTCCCTCTCTTTCTCCAAATCCAATAACCCATTCTCACCCCCAAGTCTGCAGAACACCACTGGTTGCATCCTTCCTTCCCCCTCCTCCTTCTCCAGTGCTTGACACAGACCTTCTGATCCAAACTTGACTTCCCACACCTTGCTTTATGCCATCCTCTATTCCAACAGACATTTCCTAGTAACCCACAGGCCACTTTGACAAGGAAAACAAGGAAGCTAACTGCATATCTTCATGTCTCTCTCCTTTCCTCCAAGTACAATCATCAAGTCTCATCCCTAGCTCTGAACCAGAACACCCAGTGCAATTTCCCCATCCTCTCTGACCCCTATCACCAACTAATGAGGATCAGGTAGTCCTCCTGCACCTTTTCTTCCTCCCACTCATCTCATTATCTCAGTCTCTAACTCCATGCAGCAGGAATTTCCCTAGAAGCCACAGACCATGCCAGCTAGATAAGCAGGTAGTCTAAACACAGATCTTCACCATGCCTTCTGCTCCTACAAATCTAATCTCCCAGTGTCATCCCCATCTCGGTATCAGTTCCCTTGCTGTAGCCCCCAAGCTCTCTGCCCTCATACAGCAGATCACACTGATCTGTTCCAACCTTCCTTTCAACTCATCCAGCTATCCCAGTCCATAACTCCAAGAGGCTTTCTCTGGGAAGCCTCAAACCAAATACACAGAGAAGCAATGGCAATGTAGCAGGCAGGCAAGCTTCATATCTTCACTCTCTGTCATCTCCTTGTTATTCAATCCCACTTTCAACACCATCTCTGTATAATATTACCTGTTGTTGACAAATCTCATTTTCTACTCCCATTCTGAGTGGACTATGCAGATCCTGGTGGCACAAGTTTGTATAAGAAACAGTAATACATCTCACTCCCACATGGACTGTCATACACTGATAGGGAAAGACTTCAGTTAACCACTGTCAACAATATAAAGATCAACCAGACAAAAAATACACAGAGGGATGATGGAGGAGGTTCTTCTGTCTATATGTTTGTCTTATTGGTTGATAAATAAAGTACTGTTGTACTTTCTGGGATATGTAGTAAAGTCTTGTGATCCAGGCAGGATGTGATATAGCAGGCAGATTCAGATTATAAGCAGGGACAAGCAGGAAGTTATGCTCTTTCTCCTCCTTCTCCTCCTCTCTGTGGAGCTGCCATGTGATCCCAGGAAGATAAGTCTTAAGATTACAGTTCATAATTAAGACTGAGCTAGCAGATAAGAAATCCTAGTCATTGGCCAGCAGCGTTGTACCTGATATTAACCTCTGTATATTATTTGGGGGCCCTAACCTGGAGGTGGGAGTGGTCAGCTTGGGGGAAAGACTTATTGTTACAGAGGAATGTTGGAGAAAGTGAAAGCTCATGTTGGTGAGGATTTAGAGTGTGGGGAAAACTTATCTACTGCTTCGGGGAGTTTAAACTCTTACGGCCACTATGGAAATCAGAGACACAGTTCTTTAGGATGATGGGAATCAATCTACACCAGGATCCAGCTATACCACTCTAAAGAAAATGTGGCACATTGTGTATACAATCACATATTACGCAGCTGTTACAAAATGAAATTTGCTATTAAATGGATATTAAGTGGGTGGATGTAGAAAAATTACCATTGTCAGTAAAGTTAAGCAGACCCAGAAGACAAATGTGGTATGCATTTATCAACATGTGGATATTCCCTCTAAAGTCGAATATGACGGAACCATAATCCAGAGAACCAGAGTTTAGATCTGTAGCAGAGGACGGGGGTTCACCTGCAGCAAATAAATCTCCCTAGGAAAGTGAAATAGAATGGGCTGGTTATGGATGGACTGGAGAAGATGGGAATGGACACATGAAGTGGAGAGGGAGAAAGAAATGTAGAACAAAGAAAGGAACACAGGGAGAGATGGTAAAAAATTCAGGACCATTTGAGGCTTACTGCGGAGCTCTGGTGCAGGAGAAGCTTTCTAAAACACATACATAAATGCAGGGCATTTAAATGAAATTGTCAAATAATGGATGAGAGAGTCGTAACTGGCCGTCTCTTGTCACCAAATGAGGTTTCCAATACTGGGATTGGGTTACATGTACTTGAGTTGCTACCCAAAGGGGGTCTAGTGTGAGCCCCCAATCATTAATATTTCCTAGACTAAAATTTGCTCTCCAAAGCTGACGACCAAGTCCCAGTGCTAAGTACAGAACACACACAAATCACTGAACACAGAGATGTTCAACTGGTTCCTAACTAAAGCCTTCACTTCTATGTGCTAGTGTCTTTGGGTGAGAAAAGTACTCTGCACACTACCAAAGAAGTGAGGAGAACACCAGTTTAGCAACGCACACTTTGATCTACAATCAACAATTGCTAGTGAAATGGTAGCATAAAATTTGTGCTCATTCACTAAAATTTTGAATTAAAAATGAAAATAAGAATTAGACATAAGTTACAAAATATGTTTTAAGTAACCATAAGTAAAATTTAAGTGATATTTCTAGATTCAAAATTGATAATAAAATATACTTGGGTTATAATTTTGTGGTTTGGCTATTATATTTTTGTATATTGAACAAAATAAATTAATTTTTGCATTAAAGACTTCATGTGATGGCCTTATGAGTTTAATAGCATGAAGTGCATGAGGTTGCTCATATATTTTTAGGGACTTGTTGTGTATGGTAAGTAACCTGACATCTTGCCATATTGAGAGTCAGCAATAGAGCATTGCAAATGATTTCAGGTAGCTGTGTATTGGAAGCTGAGCAATACATTATCTTAAAATTAGTTGCCATTTGTCATGTCTTTTATGTGAAGTAGGTCTTTGAGATTTTGTGATGTGTATTGTGTAATCGATGGACAGAGAAAATCTAGGTCTCATACACATGAAAAGGTTTCTGTGTTTATGTGAGTTAAGGGCCTTCCCAGGTCTTATTTCTTACAGTAAAGAGGTGACACCAACATTCCCACTAGGGACTTACTGTTTCTAGTTGTCTTCACAACAATTCACCTCACCGAAATTTGCAGAAACAACACTAACTTGATGTTAAAAATAACCATCAACAACACACTTCCTCCAGGGGAAAATATGCTAGAGTGTATGCTCTAAAATTAATTCAGTTAACCAGCAGTTTAATGAGTTTAAAACAAAAATTAGAGAAATGGAAGAAAGGGTAAAACTATTGGCAAAACACAGTAGGGAGTGTCAGCAGAGTGTAAAAACTGCTGTGGAACAGATTGCAGTTATGATTAGCGATAGCATTTCACTCTCCTTTAAATATAACTCCCTAGAAATTGCTCTGAAAGAAGGGGAGACACAGCTGTTTGGGCGTGCAGCTGGCGAGAGTGACAGAGACCATAGCCAATTACATGTAAACAATTCAAAAATTAAAGTAGCTAAGTCTGTAACACCTGGCTTAAGCAGCAGCACAAATTGTTTGTTTTTTAAATAAAATATAGAATGTTAAAAAGTTTTTCTAAAAATGACTACCTTATGCAAAATGTATTTCTTTCATACATACAAACATACATATGTATAATGATTTGTCCAGGTTTCAAAGTAAGTAAAAAACAAAAGAAAAAAAAACCACTACTGCAAATAGGGTTCATTTATTCATTAGTATTGTAAACTCCATAATTGGATTTATTTTCAATTATAGAAGCAGTCTTCATTATTTTACATAAAATAGAAGAAATGGCCTCATGGTCTAATAAAATAACATTACTTTTAAATACAGAGTAATGTTGGGAAAAAGCAAAACTAAAAACTTTTATAATTTAAATTTTAATTTAACTTTTAACTCATGAGTCTATGTGTGTCTGTGTGCAGGTTTGTGCATGTGAGTGGCGAATGTCCCTGGGTGCCACAAGAAAGTGTCAAATCCTCTGTTGTCTAGAGATCAGTGTAGTTGTGAGCCATCTGACATGTGTCCTCCGGACTGAACTCTATACATCTACAAGGACAGCAATGATTCTTAACTACTGAGCTACTTCTTACACCTCTCTTCATAATTTTAGTCACGTTCCTTGCAAGGCAGGGACAGGAGGGCAAATGGAATGTAGAAATAATAGATAAGCTAACATATTTATTTCAGAATATATCTTTAATTAAAAAACGTATATTAAGGACTATGTGATCAATAGCACCAATGGTAGTTCTCACATGAAAGTTTGTCTTTGCTGAACACTTGGGGATACAGTGGTTTTTGTCCTGGGTAGTCAAAAACACACTAAATTAACATCTAGAAGGAAAGTCTGCACTCGATACTGCTGAGTTCCCAAAGTCTGCCTGTACTCTTTGAAAGCCATCCGATTCCAAACTCCTCTCCACTTTTATCTTTGTCCAAAATGCGCAGCCGCTAAGGAATAAGGTAGCCATACTCTCTTGCCTCTGACCGAAATCTCAGAAATACTACATATTCTCTCCCTCTTTCTCTCATCTTTCCATGTTATCAGATACTGGCATCTTCATCAGAATATATCCTTTCAGCGAGTGCAAAGAACAGCCCTTCCAGTTTACTGGCTGCACCATGCCACAAGTAGATTCATCTTCTAGACGAATTTTCCTATGTTGGCTGTGAAAATATTTGTCAAAACGAATTATCTGTGTGCATAAGTTGTGTCTCGGTGTGAGACTTCAGTGAACCGGCCAGGAAGAATGTGCAGGCTGCTCGGCCTCATTCATTCCCATTGTTCGTTCCTGTCATATCTGTGCAACCTAAGAGGTCAGGTGGTGCCCTTCTCTTCCTCTTAGAAAATGTTCTTTCTTCTAGATTTTGATACACTCCATGAGGAAAGAGAGATATTTAAACAAAGGCAAACATCTGACAGGAATCCATATAGTCAACCAATATTTTTTTTAAAAAAGAACTCTCTTCCTATTCACTATTTTCCCACAGTCTAATTAATATCATGCCAATTGAAAAAAAAAACCTTTATCATTAAATTAGGAAAACTGATCATTAAGCTTATCTCAATTTGGTTCAATAAATAGTTCTTGGTTGAACAACTATACACAGCTAAGAGATGGAGAAAACCCAAGTCCAGTCTCTAGTTCACTTGTATTTAAAATGAAGGACTTGCCATAGTTGTTATGTTTTTAATAGTCAACCTTTGTGAATCTTAACTGTTTATGATAACCACACACTGATATCATTATTTGTAAGAAAATGGAGTGCACACAAATGAGATGAAGTTTTTTGAGAAAAAAAAAGATACCGAGTAAAGTGTCAAAATTTATAGAGTAGTTAGCTTCTACAGTGTCTGAAACCAACTGATTTTATACGACCTGGAAATATTTTACACATCTGGCAAAACAGAAATTTCAATCCAACATCTCTGAAGCCCCAGCTGTTATATTGTAATCTCTCATAATTTCATATAGACATATGTATTTATTCCACACTACATTTACAAAAATTTCCTCATAAAGGCAGAGAAAATAACTTCTTTTTCTCTGAACAAAAAAATGGGGCATACTAAATACAAAATGCATTTTTATGTAATTATCAATTATTGACTCATTAAGTCCTGAGGTATGGAATACTGGCTGTTGCAGAATTTACCTTCATTCTACAAGAAGGTACCAGACAGTAATGACATGGAAGTCGATTGCCCAGTGTGCAAGGGTGAAATAGTAGAGGAAAGAAAAGTAGAAGAGTTTGAGAAAGATTATGGGTGCTGCCATGAGCAGTGAAATGAGACAGCCTACACTGGGAGGACTCTCAAAGTGTAAGTTTGAAGACATGGGAGATGGTCAGGGATTTCTCAAGAAAGTTAGGAAAATATCTGACATCTGTATGAAATAGAACTTGTGCAAATGTTTCGATTGTATCTCAGTGTGTCTGTATGTCAGCTCTGTTTTCAAATGATCATTTGCATATTTCTTTGCTTATTTATTTGTTTTAGAGTAGCTTTAACAGATTACCTGTGAGTTACTTTTTTATTGTTCTGATGATGGGAATCCAAACACTTTCTTTTGACACCACATATCTCTTTTCCAACACAGCACTCACTCATCTAAAAAAATTGAGAAAATAGAGTTGAGGTGTAATAGAGCTTAAAATCAACTTTACAGAATTGAATTTCTTCCAAATTGAGAAGACATCTCACCTTTTCTATAGCCTTCAGGTAAACACTTCCAAAGATCTATTTCAATAATCATTTAAGCTCACAAGGACAGCTGTTCAGGTGGTCTCAGAAAGGATGAAAAATTGCCTATGTCATAGGAGGGAACAGATACTAAATTGCCTCAGCCAAAAGAAACTTCTTATATGTCTAGAAGGCATTTATTTTCCCACTTGAGGTGTTGGGAAAACAATAGCCTAAACTTCCTATGACAAGAAAATACATCAATGAAAACACAGCATTGCTTTAATCTTTTATTATACCCTCTGTTACTAGTGGCCTAAACTTTCTGTGACAGATGATACATCAATACAGGTGCAACCTGGCTTTGATCTTTTCCTAGATCCTTTGTCACTCTATCTCATGATTATGACCAGTGTATTCAAGAATTTGATCACTTTTCTTTCCTTTTTCTTTCTTATTGATTTCTCTGTTATTTTGTGAGACTGTCTATTGTAGTCTAGGCTAGACTAGAATTCTTTAGCTGCAGACAATGACCTTGAACTTCTGAAATACTTGCCTTTACTCTGAGTAAACATGAGCCCTCCCACTTGGTTCACACAATTCTGGAATTTGAACATAGAATTTTATACTTGGCAAGCAAGTCCACTGCCAGGTGAATTATGTCCCTAACTTTCACAATGTTTTTGAGGTTTATTTTTATCCATGTGTATGTATGCCTATTGTCTCTGTGTACATATGTTCTAGTTGATACAACCACTGGATAAGTCTGTTGCTGATATATTATTCCTCAGTAGCCTATACAGAAACTTCAGCACTTTCAGTCAATATGGACAAAGCTTCCAAGTTGAATTTTTTATGTCCTATAACTTAGTTATGTAATATATTCAGGAGTAAAGTCTTCATCAAATTATGGTGAGTGATCAAGAGCAATGACAATAGCTTGCAATGTTTGAGGGAAAATATGGAACTGCCCTGACAAACAACTGAAAAGAGATAATTCATACCTGAGACTGGGTTTCTTATGTAATTTCCTGTGTGTGATGACTCATCTTATGTTAATCTAAAGCAAACTAGAGTCATGTGAAAGGACAGAACTTCAATTGAGACAATGCATCCATAAAATCCAGCTGTAAGGAGTTTTCTTAATTAATGATTGCTGGGGGAGGGCCCAGTCCATTGTGGTGGTCCTGGGATCCATAAGAAAGCAGACTGAGCAAGCCATGGGAAGCAAGACAGTAAGAAGCACCCCTCCATGGCCTCTGCATTCATTGCTACCTCCAGGATCCTGCCCTGTTTGAGTTCCTGTCCTGACTTCCTTCAATAATGAACAGAGCTTTTGGGAATTGTAAACTGAATAAACTTCTTTCTTTGCCAACTTGCATTTTGGTCAAGATTTTTGTCATCAACATTAGAAACCCTATCTAAGACACCATGGTATTTGAGGGAGGTGTTGATCTCTTTTTACAGGGTAACTACTTAAAACCTGTGTATAGGAGTAGCTTCCAAATGGAATTATGACGTCTTTGTCATCAATTATCCTTCTCCATATTTTCTCTGTCATGTCCTCCCAGTCCCACCCTGTCCCATCATTATTCTTACCACCAGAGTCCTAGCCCCATTTCCTAGTAATCTCTGTTATGACCCCTTTCTAGTTTCCTGCATTCTGTCAGTACTGCAGATTAAACACGCATGTCTAAGGATTCTAAGCTAGCATATACACATGTGACAAAGTGTGACATCTTTCTTTCTGTGTCTGGATTATCTTACCCAGAGTAATTATAGCCAATTCCACCCATTTTCCTGTGGATTTGATAGTAATGCTTTATTCATTGTTTCAAAATATTCCATTGTGAGTATGAACCACAATTTTATTATCCATTTACAGACATCTAGGCTGTTTCCATTTCCTGGCTATTCATACCTAGTCATAATAATGAATATAACAAGAATGAACTTGAATGAACAAGTATCCTGAAAGTAAGATGTAGAGTCCTTTCAAGTACACCCAGAAATGCTAGAGTTGTGTCCTATGGTGAATACAATTCTAAATTTTCTAGTATCTCTGGTGGAATGAGAAAAAAATACCTTCACAAATTTATATATCTGATAGAGGATTGGGGCCCATGATACATAAAGTACTCAAAAATTAATGTCAACAAAGGCAAAAGCTCAGGTACAATTTGTGGGCATGGAATGAAACTAAACTAAATTAATAAAAATATTTTTATTCAACAACATTTTCATAATGGGAATATCTATTAAAACTGTCTTGCCATTTCATCTTGCCCATGACAGAATGTCTAAGGTAAAAAAATAAATGACAGGTCGTTGTGTGGATGTGAGGAAAGATGAACATGTCTTGTTAATGCATGTCATATGGTAAGTAAAATTTTAGTTTTATGTAAATATGAAAGTGTCTTGGTCTTAAAAGTGTGTGCAAAATACTATCCTTTTAAGAATCATACACACTTTTATAGACTATAAATGCATTGCATAATATTCACCACATTGTTGTTGCAGACATATAAAAATATATCACATTTGTCTTCAAAAAGCTTATCATCAGTAAAATTAGTGATAAAATTTATAGTATAAATATTTGGAGAGGGACAGTGGAATCTATATGTAAAAAATTGATAGAATTGTGGAGATGCAACTTGCAGATGCCTCTCTTAACATTTTTGTACCCCAAAGAAAGGCACCTTCCAATCACAGGCACCTGGATTTCATTGAAAACAATCGGAAAACTTTTCAGATTCTTGACTTGTTACATTAACTATACTGTTTATATCACTCTTGCAGAGGCCTTTACTGACATCAGGAGATGGGTCGATGTCAAAAAGCACTTGCAGTGGAGACATACATACTAAAGATTTACCCCAGCACCTACATGGTGGAAGGGGAGAACCGATTCCGGCAGGCTGTCCTAAGACTTCCACACATGCACTGCAGCATGCACACACCTGCACATACAAACCCCAACACACACACATACATATATGAAAAATTTACATTCAGTATATAAATTTAGATTTATATACTCTATTTTTGGTTTTTCATGGCAGGGTTTCTCTATACAGCCTGGCTGTACCTATGGCCATCTACTGTAGTATGGGAAATATATTATTTGCTATAGCATCAATAAAGAATCAATAATTATTCTGTCTCCCCCCCATATTTAGCCATTGCTAAAATCTCCACAGTGTGAGTTGGAGCATGAAGAGTACATCATATCCAGAATAGCAATTCACAGTGCTCATCCCCCCGCCCCCCGCCCCCGGCTCTCACATCCTTCCTGCCTCATCTTCTGTGTTAGTCCCTGAGCCTTGGTGGTGATAGAGTTAATAAAAATATCCTGTTTAGGGATCAGCCTTGACCAGTTATTCATCCATCTATTCACTGCAGAAAGAAGCTCCTCTGACTAACGGCGAGACTAGACTGGCTCCGCAGGCATGCAATAAATATCTAGAAGGTAATTTGACCGTGTGGCCATTTAGCAAAACACTAAAAGCAGGTTCTTCCTTGTGGAGTATGACCCCAAGTCAAACCAGGACTATAGTACCAGGCTTAAAATGGTTTACTGTGGAGCAGGCTTCAAATCCAGTCAGCAAACTGGTAGTCATCCTGTAACAGTCTCAGCACCATTGCACAGCAGATACGGTTTGCTTGGCAGGTTGGTATTGAAGCATGCACAGTCCAGCACTTTATAAGAACATTTAGTTTTTTTCTCTCCCAGCAGGCTGAGTAGTATCTGAAGATATTGTGTATGCTAGCCAAGAGAGAGGGAAATCTTTGTGACCTAAAGATAAAGTGTGTACTGTCTGTAGCTGTGATGAATAACCAAGGACGAATGAAACACCCTGTGCTGTTCTGAAGTCCGCAGTGGCCTCAGTGGCCAATGTCCTGTTTTGTACAGTGATTTTCATCGAATAACGCACAACTTCTGGGAGCAAAATGTCCACCTATTGCAATTCTAACTCTTTTTTAAAATCATTATTTGAAAATAATATACTAATTAATGGGTTGCTAAGGTTTACAAAAAATGGGGGGGGTAAGAAGGGGAAAATATTATTCCATACTCCCAAACCTGACTCCCAGGAAAGCAAGAACAAGTCACAGGGGAAGGATTTTCAATGTTTATGAGTTATAATTAGTGTAATCTGTTGTACTTTGTGGCCACTTAAGAAAAAGAATATGGTCATACTTTATTTCTCATGTTTCTGCAAACAAGTACAGGTTGTTTTTACCAGTTTTTTTGCATCAAATAAGGATTAATTTCTCTTATGCAGAACGGTAGAGAATATTCAGTTGAGGGATTGCAAACCCAGGTAACTTTTGACTTCACTTTGTTTTCCATTAGTATATTGCAGCACTTTTCTGCTTACAAAAATGGGTCCTGCACATGGAGGCATCAAGCTTCTTTCCCAGTGAGGAAAACAGAATATAGGTTAAAGGCTATATTTAAAAGGCTTAAATGAGTTCTTACCCACCTGTCAACTCTAATAAGCTATACACAAGAAATAAATCATATTTTATTATATGAAAAATATATTAATGTATATTTGATTTTTCATATATATAAAATAGTTTAGAAATAACAGCTGGATGAATTATGAGAAAAATTTGATGATTACAAAAACCCTAATGAGGATAAATATAAAATAGTAAATGTAACATTTCATATTATCTATAAACAGAAATAGGGCTAAGAAGTACTAACAAATTTTAAATAAAGGGTAATTCCAGAGGCTAAATTACTTATAATTTGGTTACTGGGAAGGGAACCATATCAAGACTTCTGGTGGTTATAATGATTATATCTAAAGAAACTAGGAGAAATTAAAATATGTTACAATATATTAAAATATATATTAAATATATTACATTCATTTACCTTATAGACTTTAAGTATTCTCATGTGAGTTTAAAAAAAAAGAGACTAAATATGGGTGACTCACAGATTAGAAGGGAAAGTGATAGAATTCCAAGGGGATTTCTGCAGAAAGTTATTTTCAACTTAACACAGAGTATTTAAAATGACAATATTGGTAGAAGATAAGATTGACATTCTGTCCCACTGTGTCTAAAGACTAGATTTGTATTTTTAAACAGGCTTTAGTTTCATTGCAATGTCAAGAAGAAAGTCCAGTTTTTTCTCACATTCTTCCTTTCTTCACATACGTAGCTTTTCCTCTAGCAACATTGCATAACAAATCAGTAAGTATGCCACAACTAATAAAACAGCAGACACATCATTGCTGCCCATTGCTAACACTGGGGTTGCTCATGCCTCTGGGAATACCTATAAAGAGAGAAGGGTTGATCTGAAAGAGACTTAGGGTGAAGAAACTTTCCACGTGAAAGCAGAGAAGGTAAATAATGTATAGCCCTCTCCAGTCCACTGTGTTTTGATCCCTTATACTAAATGTGACAAATTTTGTGCAAATTGTGTCTGAAAATTAATTTGCAAGAACAAGCTTTCACAAGATGTTTATGTGAATATACAAGAATATTTAATATACACACATTGTCCACTGTAAGCACATAAAAGCACTTTTAATTAGGAAAAAAAGAATCCATTTCCATAAATGATAAAACTCATTTGACAGAGAATTATTCCTTAATCATCTAATTAGATGTTGACTTTTTCTGAGTTACTCATTTTCAAACCTTGGGGCTCTAAACCCTTTGTAGAATATCTGTATGCAGATCTCTAATGTTGATCGAAAAACAAGTCTCCGGAGCACTGCTTCCTGTCTCTCAACCCAACTCTTCTGAGGCTCCTCATATCAATAATCGTAAAAGAACTTAGGACATACCCAGTCCTGTTTAAAAAGAAAAAGACCACACAGATAAACACTTCTTGCGAAATACATGCCTTTAAATGCAAAGGAAGTGCTCTGTGTTGCAGACTGTCTGATAATGATGAATTGAGATCAATAATGAGTGATGTCAAAATTATTCTTACTAAAGCTTCCAGGGCAATGTACTTCACAACACGCTGAGCTAGTAGGAAACAAATTGTGGACCTGAGCTGTTTGCTTGTTCCCTCATGCCTTCACATGCCTTCACATTTGTTATCATGTACTGAATACTACATGTATTGATCCATGGGTTCACATGGCATTCTTTGGTTTATTTTTGCATGTTATTATCTGTTATTTTAATACATTGTGATTAATACACACATAAAAGTGATATTTTTTTGCATTTCAGTCAGTAAGCAATAGGACAGTGTAGAAGTTCTTCCCACAAATTTTGTCAGTTATGATTTTAACTTTTTGTACTTCCCAAGTCTGGTTTAATAAGTATTTATTAAATACTTACAGTGAAAATTTTGTTTAAATATCAGTCATAAACAGATCTAATTTCTGAGAAGTTTATTTGTTCCTTAACTTTCTGTGTTTTTCCTGAGTGTATACAGACATATCCATGGTACACACACACACACACACACACACACACATTCATATAATACATACATGTTCACATAGTATATAAAGCTATATGAAAATATTTTATATCTGTTTTTAATTTATATGTCCATAGTTATTATCGAATATAGATTATTTTTTCTCATAAAATACATCTCACAGTTTCCCTTCCCCCTCCTCCCAGTGCTTTTCCTACCTTTCTTCTCGCCAAGATCACTCCCCATCTCTTTCACTTGAGAAAAAAGCAGTCCTCCAAAGGACAACTAAACATGATAAAACATGATACAATAAGACAAGACGAAAGCCCTCATACTGATGCTGGACAAGGCAATCCAACAGGAGAAAAAGAGTCCTAAGAGCAGGATAAAGAGTCATAGATAGACCTGCTTTCACTGTTAGGAGTCCCACAGAAACAAACAAACAAAAAGAGCTAACAGCTACATCGTATACACATCAATCCTGGTACAGACACAAGCAGGCCTTATGTTTGCTGTTTTCATCTCTGTGAGCTCATATGGACATTGCAGAGTTGATTCCGTGGGCATGTTCTCCTAGTGCCTTCACCCTTTCTGACTTCTACAGTCTTTCCTTCCACTCTTCATCAGAGTTCCCCAAGCTCTGAGGGGAGGGACCTGATAGAGACCTCCAACTTAGACTCTCTCTCTTTCAGAGAGTGTGTTGGTTGTTTGTTGACAGTTTGACAGACCTGCTTGGCTGGTATGATCATGGGGAGTAGTAGCTGGCATTAGAGGCTGTGGGAAGGGGAGACCAGGGGGTCATGCTCTGTGGGATTCACAGGTGGCATGGATTGTCTTGAGAGGAGGCTGCACCTGGTATTCTGTTGCAGCACTGGGGAAGATACTGAAGGTTAGGTCCATGGGAACAGAAAGAGTGGAGATGGTCTGAAGGCAGCTTATCTTGAAAATATTTTATTTCTTGACAAAAATAGAAGTAGCAAAGAAAGCTTCATTCATGTCTCTTTTTCTTTCTCAGTATGTGTGTGATGCTATGAATACTGTAGCTTTCTTGTGACTAAGAAAGAAGGAACAGTGTGACAATTCAGACAGAAAGGCACTGTGGCTTGTGTTCCCTATATATTCTAAGGAAGGACCTATGCAGAGAGCACCTCTCATCTCGTCACTAATGCTTTAAAACATTGATTATCTTAATAGCAATTGTCACTATTGGTTATACTTTGGTCCTGAACAATCTGTACATTCACTGACAGTCTGATCTGACCATTATTATCACTTTTATTACAATACATATTTTATCATGTCTTAAAATACATACTTGTATTATAGCAAAATTAAATGACTCTTATTTATTATTGAGTCAGGACCTCACTCTGTAGCCATGGCTGTCCTAGAATTGTATATGTAGATCAGGCTGGTCTTGAATTCACAGAAGTCCTCCTGCCTCTGCAGCAGTAGTGCTGGGACTACACATGTGCAATGTCATACCTGGATTCATAAAATTGTTTATATGTGCCCTCACCATAGTTCATTACACTCTAGAAATAAAATATCCATTGTCTTACATGTCATTTGTTAAAGCTTTGCCTACCAAACAGGAAATGAGAAAACAAGTGTTCTTTGCATCTCTGGTTAAAATCCTGGGGGGATTTAAGACTATTTTATTTATACTACAGTGCTTCTTTTGACCTTGGGGTAAACCAAAATGAGTTACAGATTCTTCTGTGGTGATAAGCAAACACTAAATGAATGACAAATAGTCAATATCAGTTGAAGAATTGTCTCTGTCAAATTGTCCAGTGTTTTTCTCTATGTGGCATTTTATTGATTTCTCATTGATGAAGAAGGGCTCAGCCTACTCTGGACAGCATCATCCCTAGGTTACAGAAGAAATGTAGCTGAACATGAGCCTGAACTGAAGTCAACAGTCATTGGTTCTTTTTCTCCTTCAAGTGCTGCCTTTTCATCCTCCTTGGCTCTCCTTGGTGATGAACTGCAACCAGTAAGTTAAATCAGTTCTTCCCCAAGGTGCCTGTGGTTCTGGTGTTTATCATAGAATCAGAAAAAAATATGTAGCTAGGGCACACCTCTACTTCAAAATAGTTGTACACCTTGGGATTTGGTCTCAGGGGTGGATAACTGTCACACTTTATTAAACCTCTCATTTTCTTCCATGATCACTTACAATCAATTTCAAAACTTACTGTCATTGCTGGCAATAGTGATATATATATTTAGCTAAGTATAAGCTGTATAAGTCTCTGCAATTCTCAAATTCGCTGAAAGTTTTCAAGTGTGTTTCAAACACTGATGAGCTCCACACTCTTTAGGACTGTGCCCAACACGACAGTGGGCAGTCTACTCCCAGTGCTATGCATTTTCTATCTGTTAGTTTCATTGCTGATATATGTTTTTCATTTTTGAGATTACAATACAATTATGTTTACTCCTCCTATTTCTTCCCTATAAAGAGTCACATGTATTCTGCCCTGCTCTCTTTCAAATCTATGGCCTTTTTCACATTAAGTTTTATTATACACATTACACATGCACACACACACACACACACACACACACACACACACACACACACACACACGCTCAGTCTGTTTGGTGTTACTTATAAGTGTGTGTTTTCGGGAATGACCATTTGTTCCTTAGAAAAGACTGTTGCTTCAGGTCTCAAACATTTTTAATGGTTAGGCCTTATGACCACATTTAGCATGCAGATGGATGTTGTCCTTATTCAACTTTTCTTCTTCAATAAATGCTGAAATTTGTGGAATAGCTTGTTAGTATTCTCATCTGGAATACCCTTACAGTTTCTCTGTTCCTGATTCTCTAAACAATATTTTAGGTGCACTCTGGTTAAATAACACTTTTTCTCTGATTTAAAAATGGTGATAAATTGTACCTATGTTTCAATTCAAAGAGACAAAGATGATTTTTGGAGTATCACTTAGTATCATAACACTTAGCACTAATATCAGCAGTTACGTTTCTGAAATTCCCCATAGCTTTTATAATGATGTTTAGAAATTTCTGGAAAAGAATAAAGATTTCTTTAACAGTTTTCTGATCAACATGATAATTGCACACTTTCTGAGTTGTTTTTTTCTAGAATTTCTGAATATAATTGCTTATAAATGATTTTAGGACATAACAATTTTTCTTATTATAAGGTATAACTCCAAGTTATTAACCATTTTTATGAACATAATTTTTAAATCAGATTTTTAAATTTAAATTAAAATTTATTTATATGTGAATTCAGGTTAAATTCAGATAAACTTTTTCCTTAGTTCTTCAATACTCATTACTTCCACATGAAAGAATAATGGATATTCTTTCAAAGAAGGGAAATAATCTTAGAAAGCAAGTTTAAGAGGACTGATATTTTCCTATGAATATTATGCAAATACTACATACTGAATATGAAATTAGTGCTGCAATGAGGGCTGCCTTTTATTGACCAAGGCTTATCAATCAATAATATCTGACAGGTTCAGCTCTCCCTTTAGTTGTATGCTACCCTGAGACATACTCTCTTCAAGCTATCATGACTGAGGCTAGCATAGACATCTTTGCCTAAGAAAAGCTCAGAACTAGTTAGCATTCTGAAGTACATATGGCACTCTACATGAAAAGAAATTATCTTCTAAATTTCAAAAATAACTTCATTTCAAACACTGTAGGGCTGCTTCATAAGATCAGGAAGGGATTAAAATTCAGGTTTCTAAAATTGGAATGCAAGTGTTAGAAATTTATCTTAAAATCAATACTATCAGCTCAAGGAAGATGAATTGGCCAGCATGCAGTGCAGGCATGAGGACCTAAGTTCAGGTCCCTAGTGCTCATGTGAAAACATCCAGCACTGTAGGGTCAGAGACAGGCTCATCCCTGGAGCTTGCTAAATGGTTGGTCCAGCCAACAGCTAAGCTACAGGTTCAGTGAGAGACCTTGTCTCAAAGACTGAAGTTGAACACTCTGCTCAATCCTACATGGAACATTTCTGTCATACCCCTTCCATACAAGGCTCAAGGGTCATCATGGAAGAGAAAGCAGAAAATTTTAAGAGAGCGAGGAAGTGGAGTACTGCTGTGAAGCAGCATTTTCTAGACATGATAGGGCCTTAGGCGGTGTGCACATTGGAGCTCAAATGCACAAGGTTAGAACATACACATACACACACACACACACACACACATATATATATATATATATATTAGAATATATGTATATAGTGTGTGTGAAACAACAAGCAAAGAAAAAGAGGACTTGAGGTTGAATTAGAGCAATGACAGGGTCCATGGGAGAATTAGGAGGGAGGAGAGGGAAGGGTTGAACTGATGTAGTTTATTATGATCTCAAAGAAAATGTAAATATATTAGAAAGCTCTTCAAATAAGAAGAGATTGAACAGCATGAGAAATCAGAAGAGGAAAGTGTTGGTTGGAGGGGTGAAATGGGTCTTCCATTTGATCAAAACAAGTATGAAATCCTTCAGCAATTAATTAAAAATTAAGGTTGAAAGTGTTTGAGGGAGACAGGCACATCAATCTCTGGCCTCCATATGTGTAAACACTGACAAGTTGACTTCCCATACATATGTGCACAGATGTATGAACATAAACACAAACATAACCCACATACACACACACACTATATATATATATATATATATATATATATATTAGACACATACATAGACTATTAGTGTTATAATCTTTTACTTTTAGTTAAAACATGAAATCATATTAAATTGGTTACGTTGGCTTTATAGGTTATATTACTGTAAATAAGAATAACTAACTTATTTGCTCCATTACAACATTGGAACAAAATTTCCAAGATCCTTATCGACATCTGATAAATTAATACATTTGAAACTTGGTGTTATTTTTTAAACAATCTTATGCAAACTTTTGAAAATATATATAATATTACTAACTGTTTGAAATTAGTATTACCAAAAGTATAGAGTTTAACTTTTTTCTATTATAAGTAAAAGTATACTTACATTGGCAAATTTCCCCATTGTGCATAAATTCATTTGAAAGACAGTTCTGTAGGATATTACTTTCAATTCCTTAAAATAGCAATAATTTTCTCATTAAAACTTAGTATGGAGGTCTGGTGCCCTGCTAGGAGCCTCCTGAGGCCTGGGGACTCAGTGCTGTGGATCCCATCCCCATAGTCCAGCCCATCCAGAAACTGCCAGCATCCTGAACCCACCTCCACCCATGGAAAGAGGAGATACATCAAAGTATTGGACATGCTTTCACACACTGGAAGAGAACCTTGGACCCATACATAACAGGAGAGGAAGAGACTCCTCCTACACCCACTGGAAGAAGGGATTGGAAAAAGACAACTGTAGGGAAAGCTGTAGCCACGCCTACTTAGCCATGCTTGTGAGGGCGTGGTCAGGGTGACGTAGAGTGACTGCGTTTTCTCTTTCGGGTTCACTTTTGTACTTGCTGGACAGACTGCTGCCACGCCGGCTGCCTAGGCCGCTCTGTAAGTAAGGCTTTTCCCTATTAAATACCCTTATATTTCCACTTGGCTCCGTATTGGTAATTTCCCACTATATCTGGTGTCAGGATCGGGATATTGGAAATCTACACCCCATTTGGGACAGGCTTTGGGTTCTACCGGGCCTTCGGCCTAGGCCTGGAAAGCGCCCTCTCTCCACAGGTGCTCCTGGCTAGCAGCCGACCCACTGCAGCTGAGCTGCTCAGAACCATCCACCCAGCTCGGAGACAGTTTCTAGCTGCCTAGAGTCTAGTAGGCCTCGGCTTTCAGCAGAAGCTTCCCCTGGCCGCTGCTGCAGTAAAGCTGCCTCTGTTTCAGTGGTTGCAGCCGAAAGGCTGTATACTCTCTAAGATAAGCGCAGCTGCCTGAGCCCCACCGCCACATGTGAGCTTTACGCCAGCCGCCCACCTGAGTTAGGCCCAAATGAATACACAGAAACTTGTATTAGGTTCAAAGCTACTTGGCCAATGACTAGGATTCTCATCTGCTAACTCAGTCTTAACTATCATAAAACTATATATATTTTATAAGACTTATCGGACACCTTATTGGCGACCCTCCTTGCTGGGATCACATCTTGCCGCTGGAGACAATATTTAAAAAAAAAACACATTCAACAACAGAAAGACCAATATGACAACTCCAGAGTCTAGGGACTCTACACCAGTAAGACCTGAACATCCATCCCAACACAGATGAAGCATAAGAGAATGACGTTAAAAACAACTTCATAAAAATGATAGAGGCCCTCAAAAGAGGATATGAGAGAATCCCTTAAGTAAATGGAAGAAAAAACAACCCCAAAACTATAAGAAGTCAACAGATCTCTTTAAAAAAGCAAGGAAAGCCAAGAAAACAAACAATCAAACAGATGAAGGAATCAATTCAAACAGTTCAAGACCTGAAAACTGAAATAGATACAATAAATAAAACACAAACTGGGGGAATGCTGGAAACAGAAAAGATGGGTAAATGATCAGGAACTACAGATTCAAGCATAACCAACAGAATAAAAGCAATGGCAGAGACATGCAGTAGGAGAAATAGATTTGTTGAACAAAGGAAAACATAAGTCCAACAAATCCCTAACACAAAATATCCAAGAAAAATGGGACACCATGAAAAGACCAAACCTAAGAATATGTATAGAAGAAGGTGACGAAACCAATATAAAAGGTGCAGAAAACATATTCAACAAAATCATAGAAGTAAACTTTCTCAACCTAAAGAAGGATATGCCAATGAAAGTACAAGAAGCTTACAGAACACCAAAAAGACTGGACCACAAAAAAGTCCCCTCATCACATAATATAGTACATCTGTTCAACTATGTTCATAGCAGCATTATTTGTAATAGCCAGAACCTGGAAGCACCTAGATGCCCCGCAACTGAAGAATGGATGGAGAAAACTTGGTACATTTACACAATGGAGTACTACTCAACAGAAAAACAACAACAACAACAACAAAAAAAAAAAACAATGGAGTCTTGAAATTCACAGGCAAATGTATGGAACTAAAGAAACCATTCTGAGGGAGGTAACCCAGTCACAACATGATATGTATTCACTCATATACTGATTTTAGACATAGAACAAGGAGTCCCAGCCTACAATCCACACCACCAGAGAAGCTAGGAAACAAGGAGGACTCTAAGAGAGACATACATCGTCCCCTCAGAGAAGGGGAAAGGGAAAAGATCTCCTGAGCTAATTGGGAGTATGGGGGGAGGGGAGAGGGAGCTGGGAGAAAGAGAAAGGGAGAGGAGGAGGGGAGAGGAGGACATGAGAGAGCAGGAAGATCAAGTCAGGGGAAGAATAGAGAAGAACAAGAGATACCATAATAGAGGGAGACATTATAGTTTTAAAGAGAAACCTGGGAGTAGGGAAACTTCCAGAGATCTACAAGGATGACCCTACTAACAATCTAAGCAATAGTGGAGAGGCTACTTTAAATGCCCTCCCCGATAATGAGATTGATGACTACCTTATATGCCATCCTAGAGCCTTCATCCAGTAGCTGATGGAAGCAGAAGCAGACACCCACAGCTAAACACTGAACTGAACTTGTGGAATCCAGTTGTAAGTGAGGGAGGAGTGATTAGTAAAGGGTTAAAGCCCAGGTTGGAGAAACCCACAGAAACAGCTGACCTGAACAATGTGGAGCTCATGGACACCGGACTGATAGCTGGGAAACCAGCATAGGACTGATCCAGACCCCCTGAATGTGGATATCAGTTTGAATGTCTGGATAATCTATGGAGCCTCTGGTAGTGGTTCAGTATTTATCCCTAGTACATGAAAGGATTTTGGGAGCTCACTCCACATAGAGGGATGCTCTCTCAACCTAGACAAGGTGGGGGGAGAGGGCCTAGGCCCTGCTCCAAATAATATGACAGACTCGAAGATCCCCCATGGAAGGCCTCACCCTCCTTGGGGCGCAGAATGTTGGGGACAGGGGAGGAGGGGATGGAGAGGGAACTGGTATTGACATATAAAACAAGCTTTTTCTAATTTAAATAAAAAACCCTTAGTGTGGAGGATAATCTCATTCCTTCAAAATATGACATACTATTACTTTTATACCTCTCAATTGAATTGTCATCTAAGCCTTCAATGAAAGAACTCTCCTTTGCTCCTCATGGGTTGTTTCCCACTTTATTTCTACAAACCTTTTATGGTCTCCAATGATTTGCCATCCTGTGTCCTCAATTCCATGCTGTTTTCTCTCACAAACTATTTCAAGTTTGTCATCCAACTCCATATGGTCAGTTAAATCAAGTTGAACTTTCACCCTCTGCTCTATCTGCCCGTGCTTCAGTCCACCTGATAGAGCAGGACTTAGGTGAAAGGCCTCGGAATCTTACTTCAGTGATTCTTGGAGATGAATTCAAAAGGCCAAACAGCATATTCGAGAAATATTCTCTGAGGGCTCAACTGGAAGCATGGACAACCTTCTTCACCTTGACTCTTTATCTTGTTATGTGAACTCAGGTGGCCCACTTCTGTCCCCAGTGCCAAAGCATAGTTAAAGGAATGTACTGTGTATGATTTAGAGGAACACTAAGTAATGGAGTGTAAAAAACCCAGTAATATATCTGGCAAACAAAAAGTACTCAGTACTGTCACTCATCATTTATTAATGTAAGTATTAAGTATTATGATAATGTTCCCTTATAATAATGATTGCTAGTAATGTATGGAAATGATTCTATGAAAAATAGTTGTTTAACTTATACATGAGGATTAAGAGATTTTAATTATTAAATGGGTTACATGTTATTGCCATAAAAGTAAACATAGACACAAAATCATTTATTAATTACATGCTGAAATAAGAAGAGCAGGAACATGGTAAAACACTTGTTTTCTCAGTTTTTGCTTAAAGATTCATTTTTAATTTTAAGTATGTGTGTGTGTGTGTGTGTGTGTGTGTGTGTGTGTCAACAGAGCCTAGAAACCTCAGATAATCTGTATCGGTAGTACAGTTTGGTTGTGAGCCTCCTCATATGTGTAACTCAAAATTAATTTGGGTCCTTTGAAAGAACAACAAACATTCTTTACTATGGAGTCATCTGTACCTCCCCGATCTTCTCCATTTTAAAGTACATATTTAATAGCAAATAGCAAGTGTATAAAAGATGTTCTACCAAATGCCTGCAAATAACTGATGGTAGACGTGTGTGTGTGTGTGTGTGTGTGTGTGTGTGTGTGTGTGTGTGTGTGTGTGTGTGTGTGCAAGCCTTTACAGATCATGGGTGTCTTACTCAGTTTTAAACTGTCTTAATCTTTAGACAGGGTCTCTTCCTGAGCTTTGAGCTCATGCATTTGGCTGAATCAACTGGCAGAGAGCTCTTAGAATCTGTCTGTTTCTTCTTCGACTCTAGTTACAGCATTTCAGTGAACTTCAAGTCTCTGGGATTCCTCTGACTGAGATATCAGGAAATAAAGAATGGTAGAGACACATTCAGAAACCCTGGGAATGGGGTGGGGGACTGTATGCTTCAAGAGAAGCAGACCAGCAGCAGGCCAATGGGGATTGATCTTCTGTATATATGTCTGTCTCTCTTATTGGTAAATTACTAAAACACTGTTTAGCCAATGAGGCAGGAAGATAGGAGGGTCTAGGAGACAAGGAGAATTCTGGGAAAGGTAGGCAGAGTGAGCCTGCCGAAAGGAGTAACATCATGCTTGGGTGCAAACAGATATGCCCCAGCCCCATGACAATACAGAGATTGATAGAAATGGGTTAATAATTAAAACAGAACTAGCCAATAAGAAGCCATAGTCATCAACCAGCAGTTTATAACTAATATAGAGTCTGTGTGTTCATTTGGGGCTGGTGGGAAAGAACCTCCACAGTAGGAGGCCAGAAACTTGCTGCATTCGAAATACATAGCATGAATGAGTAGGGGGCTTGCTAGCTAGTATGTATGAAAACAGCCTCAGTCTGCTGCTCTCTGGGGTAAGGAAGTTGATGTCTGCATACACACAGTCAACATCTACACTTGAACCAGGTGAAACACTGCCATTCTTTTGAGTCAGAGCACTGGGGTTCTTGGCATGGTCTAGGATCATGTTGACAATACATATTCACTCAGGCCTTCATCGCTGCCTACATGGGGTTACTGACCCTGCACAGCAGCGTTTTATGTAGATATTGGGAATTCAATCTAAGGGTTTTTTGTTTTTGTCTATTTCTTGCCCAGCAATCTCTTACCCATTGAGACACCCACCAGCCACCTCATTATTACTCTAGTTTCCATTTGATAACTACAGCTTGCATTCTGGATTCTCCATCAACTGCTTATTTGTTTTAGAATGCTTTTGTTTATATTAAGAAGCCTGTGGGTTATTTTGCTTAATAGTCTAAATATTTTTATAAATGATGTTTAATTAAACCCTCATATAATCCTATAAAACAAGTGCCCCTATTAGAACCTTTTTATATAGGAAGATGTGACAAAACCAAGACAAATTCTAATGCCATTTTCTTGTACACTAAAACAGTGCAATCTAGTTTCCCAGTCAGAGTTCTTATGTCCCTTTGAGTACAGCTCAAGTGACAAAACTAACAGGTTCAATGAGGCTGTAGTGAATAACATATTGCTGTTTTCCTGAGTTTTTTCTTGTAAATCTTTCAAAACTGATTCTTGGATATGTGTACATCAAATGATTCTTTGCTGCTCCACATCTTCTTTGTTACTAGTTGACATATTTAGAGCAAATCTCATGCATTTCTAGTAATTGCACAAATGAGCTCTGTAATTGGAGAGGCACAGTGTATTAGAAAGTGCTATCATGATTTCTCTGCTTTCATGATGTAGTGCTATGTACAATATATCTCAATCATTTCAATTTACTGTCATGGTTTTAAGTGTTTAAATTTCCAAAGAGTATACATGAGTTATGATTCAGTATAGCCCTAACTCAGTCTTTTGTTAAATTTTTTAGTATCCTCTTCTATTGATTTCCTTTGCTAGAAAATGTGTGCTTGGGTTTTAAAATATGCAAGAGATTAAGGTGGCTGATTACCCGATTCTCATTTTGTCACAAGGTTTGTGAAACATAGGTCTCCTTGTTATGTGCATTCCAGTCATTGCTTCCGTGGAGAATGCAAATTTTAGACTTTCATTTCAAATGGAGAATTGCACAGCTGCTAAAGAGTAAAAAAATGCCTGTTTGATGCTTGCCTTAACAATAACGCCCAAATTCCATGAAGTCTGCAAGGTCAAGCATAGTTCTAATACTTTTATTATACAAACTATCTATTTTCAGGTTTTATAGTTGCAGACTTTTGTTTACTTTGATTTGAAGGATGCTTCCTTCTACTGCATTTATTCTGATAATGTGGAAGTTATGCAGTTTTAAAAAGAGTATTTGATGTAAATTTTGGAAATATACAAAAAAGTGTAAACTATTACTTTCTCTGTACATAGATCAGGTTAGAGTTAAGTGAAGAATCATGCCATGCAAGCTAAGGAAGAAAATCACAATAGATATTATCCTTATGGAACTTGGTCATTTGCATCTTCAAATTTATGATATATTTAGGATGCTATTTATAAATAAGACAACTTTACTCACCTCACATAAATATATAAAATTGATTTTTCTGAAATAATTTTTGTTAGCACAAAAATACTGAAATCTCAAGGCACCATGCTTGACATTGATAACACACTTATAAATGGTTTTATATATTTCTGTTTACAATGAGGAAAAGGCTACACACATGCTTGAGAGTTTCTGAAAGTTTGTAATATAGATTTCTTTATTAACAGAAATATAGTAGGCAAGAATATACTTAGTGCCACCAAGAAGAAGTAAGAAAGGTTTTCAGGGGAAATACTGAATAAGTTAAGGGATGGCAAAGAGATTTATATTTCTTCATTGGGACATTAATGTGTGCCATCAATTTTGGGGAATACAAGATATAGTTTCTTAGTCATTAGTTGATGGGTATTAAATTTATTCATGTTGTTTGACAGTTGTGAACATGGCTGGGGAGGAGATCACCTGTTCATCTCAGATGAAAACACAAACCCACAGACCAAAGCACACAGTCCACTCAGGTCCCTCCTGGCAAGCTGATGACTTTAATTAAAGCTACATACAGGAGCATCAGTGAAGAGTGTTTAAAGGGACATGACAGGTTATGAGTGACTGTGTCACTAAAGAAAATGTCTCCTCTACATTAGTTGTCTATGAATCCTGGGGGAGGTAAAAGACTTTTAAAGCTATTCCCCATGAGTCTTCTGTGTAAAAGTTGTAGGCAACCATAGATTCTCAGAGTGCAAAGAATATGCCATTAATTCCAGAATATGTATCCACTTGTTTGGGATAACCTTATTAGGGAGTACATGTTCAATCACATGTTTTATTTTTAACTAGTTGTTTTAACAGAAAAAACAATGCTTTCATCCTCATCCTCCTTCTACTCTTTTTCCCCTACTTTAGTCTAATCTATCATATATATATATATATATTATATATATATAATATATATATATATATATATATCTTGGCAATACATGCAGGCAATTTTATTGGTGCTTGTGATTTCTATGTTTCATTTCATCTCTTTTTTCTTTTTAATGCATCTCCAATGAAGATGCCACGATTTGTAGATTTGATTGTAGAATATAACTCTGAACACACAAGGAAGAATAATTTGAATGACTTCTGGTTCTTTCTGCTTCCATTGTACCATCCACATTCCATATTTCCTTATTGTGGTCTACTACCTAATCTCTCTTACCAAAACTTAGAACTTATATGAAATCTGACCTCTTGGAGACATTGTCTTTTAACTCAGAATATTGTATTAGAAAATTATACAAGATCACCAAACTTCAGTGGCTATGTCCTATGCTCTATTCTTACATCATTGTCTGGAGACTGCATAATAAGAAGACATCTTGGTTTTGTATTCTTGGAGCTACTAATAACTATGCTCCTTGTGGCAGTATTTCTAGTTTTTTTTTTTTAATTCCTAGGAAACCAACAAACTGAACTCAACATGGTAATGGCAATTTATTATCTTATCTTTAGTGACAGAATGGCCACACTTGTTCAATGTGCTTGCAAAAGTTTGGTAGAGTTGGTCATTTTTCTGTTGTCATGATGTCTATGCAGGGGGTTGTATTTTGCTTTCACTGTGCATTTCCTTAGTGTTGTTCTAAAACTAGCCTGAAGTTATCTTATCATGAGTTTTGAAAAAATGTTTTATATTCTGGATCCAAGAAGGTTATCACATATAGAATTTGTAGATATTAATGGACAACTTTTACTTTCTTTTTTATTGTCAATGTTTAAATTTATTTTTTCATTTTTAAATGAAGATATTTTTCTCACACAATTTATCTGGATTACTGCTTCACCTTTCTCTACTCCTCCAAATTCTTCCCCCACTTTCCTGCCCATCCATCTCCTTTCTGTCTCATGAGAAAACAAACAGGCCTCCAAGAGAATATAATGTAATAAAATAATTGCATGAATATAATATAGTAAAAAATAGTATAAAAGCTAACACCATAAATGAACACAATAAAAGAAAAAGAACATGAAAATGTACAAGAAGCAGAGATCAACTGGTCTCACACTCAGGAATACCATAAAAACACTAAACTGGATACCATAAAAGGTATATGCAGAGGACCTGGTGCACTTATGTTGCCTCAGTCTCTGTGAGCTCACATGTGGTCAATCATGTTTGGTGCTTGCCCTTTCAAGCCCTGTGCATGTTGCCTCAGTGTCTGTGAGCTCACATGTGGTCAATCATGTCGACTTAGAGAATGTTGTTTCTTAGTGTATTGTATCTCCTCTGGCTCTTATACTTTTTCTATGTCCTCTTTCACAGGGTTCCCTGAGCCCTAAAGAGGAAACATTAAGGCTGAACATTCCGATATCTTTCTCTGCATAATGTCTGGATGTAGCTCAGTGTATTTGCTCCCATCTGCTGCAGGAGGAAGCATGTCTGACGAAGGCTAAGCAAGGTATGCATGTATGAATACAATGAATGTCATTAGGAGTTGTTTTATTGTTACAATTTTCATTTTTTTTATTTAGAGAAGTAGTATTTGCTTTCATCCTAGGTCCATGTGCTGTCTAGGATCACATAGTTGTTCAGCTAAGCAGTGTCACTTACAGGTTCAATCTAGTGAAATGGTCCATAAGTCAAATTAAGTATTGGTTGCTTATTCTTATAAGCTTTGTGCCATCATTACCCCAGCATATCTTGCAGGCAGGACACCTATGTATCTTTGTAGATCAAAGAGTTTGTAGCTTCATTGTCTCTGATTATATGTTGAGGTCCTTCATCAAATTGGAAGTAATTATTTTACACAGTGATAAATATGAAACTATTTGTATTCTTCTACACACAGACATCCAGTTAGACCAGCACCATTTGCTGAAGATGTTGTCCCTTATTCAGTATTTATTATTGAGTTCTTTATAAAAAAAATCAGGCATCCATAGGTGTGTGAACTTATGTCTTGGTATTCATTTTTATTCCATTGGTCAACATGTTTCTTTTTGTGCTAACAACATGCTATTTCTCATTTTAATTTATTTATTTAATTTAGAAACAATTTTATTTTACATATCAATTCCAGTTCCCTTTCCCTCCCATCCTCCCATGCCCCCCACTGACCCCAATCCTAACCCCATCCACTCCCCAGGGAAGGTGAGGCCTTCCGTGGGGGAATCATCAAAGTCTGTTACATCATTTGGGGGAGGGCTTATGTCCTCCTCTATGCATCTGGGCTAAGAGAGTATCCCTCCATGGGGAATGGGCTCCCAAAGTCCATTTACGCACTAAGGATAAATATTGATCCACTGTAAGAAGTCCATAGACTGCCCAGGCTTCCTAACTGCCACTCACATTCAGAGGGCTTGGCTCGGTCCAATGTTGGTTCTCCAGCTTTACAACATGCTATTTCTAATATCTTTAATTCTATAGTATAATTTGAAGTTGGGAATGATGATACTTCTGGCAATTCTTTTATTATTCATCAGTGTTTTAGCTTTTATCGGTGTTTTTCTGTTTCCAAATGAGCTAAAACTGTCCCTTCAATAAACTTAGAGAATTTTTTTGGAATTTTTATGAGTATTGCATTGATACTGATATATATATTCTGAGTAAGCGTTTCTCTGTGTGTAGCTCTGGTTGTGCTTTAAACTCACTCTATAGAACAGGTTATCCACAAACTCACCTAAATCCACCTCCTCTGTTTCCTGTTGGTGGGATTAAAGGTGTGTGCCACAATGCCCAGGTGACAGTTTATATTTTTAAGTTGAAGCAACTTTATCCTTTTTGAAGGATGATAACTTTGGTATTACATATAAGAATCCCTCTCATTTGAAGTCAATGTATATTATTTTTCTCTTCTGGTAGATTTTTGGATTTTACATTTGTGTTTATTACTCATTTTGGATTTCTGTCTCAAATATTATGAAGGAGAAACAAAAAAATATATGAGTATATAATATTTCAGCATTTATTAAGGACAGAAAATATGCTGTTCTCCAAATTACTTCTTTGCCCTATCCTAGAGACCAGAAATTCACAAAAATCAACTTTCTAGTCTCTTTTCTGCTCATGGACTATCTTTTGCTTTTATGCCCGAACCTAAATGCGAAGACATATTAGCTGTGCTACTTTCTTCTATTATTAAAGGCTGTTTTGGCTTTTGCAGACCCTTTGCATTTCAATATGAATCCTAATTTTGGTTTTTGAAAAAAAAATGCTTGCTGGGATTTTAATAGGAGATGTATTCAGTTTCAGGAATATTTTGAAGAATATTGCCTTTAAAAATACCAATTTTAGCTTTTATAATAAATGAACTTTTATTTAGAGATACTTTAATTTCTCAAGTGACTGTACTTGTTTTCATGTTTGTCCTTGAACATTTTAAGAACTGATGTTACATAAAGTATTATTTTTATTTTAGTTTTCAGTTCCCTGCCAGGCTACTAATGCAACTCATTTTCATGTATTGTTATTTAGTGCTGAACTTAACCTTGTTGATCTGATTTGTTATTTCTAGTAGCTAATTACCAATTGCATCTGATTTTCTACCTAAACAATCGTTTCATCTACAAATAGTGACATATTTTTATTTCATAAAAATTTTGAATATATTTTATTATTCAATCCTTTAGTTTCTCAAAAACTTTCATTCCTGGTAAGATAAATATCCTTTGAATTAATGAAGTTTTAATACTGATAGATTATATATGATTCAGTTTGCACACAATCATCTTTGTATATTTATGAGGGATATTTGATTATATTGATGAAAAGATGCTACCCAAAAACTGGGTTTGTAACTAGCCACCTGCTTAGTTTCTTAAAAGGTTGAAGAGCTTTTATGTAAATTTTTGGTTGAATTTAACATCAAAATCACATGAATTATATACAATCTGTAGGGAAGAGTTTAAATAGTAATCAACATTCTCTATTATTCTCACTACTGTTTACTGTTTCTTGGTCCTCCATTAAAAATAATTCTATCTGGCTAGAAAGTTATCAAGGTAATTGTTCTTCATGTGAAAACAGATTTTAGATTCATAGATTTCTACTGCCTCATTGTTTTTGTATTTCTTATCAGTTTTTTATTTTCTTTCTTTTTTCCTAAATTAGTTGTATTTTGTTAAAATATGCATATCTCTTCTTTCATTGTTTTGACAATATTTTATGTATTATTTTACTGATTTTGTAGTAATTAGTGTTTCACTTGGGTCCATTATGAAAAGTACACATATTTAAGAAATTGTTTCTTTGTAATAAAATTATGCTCAATTCAATAAATATGTCATATAAGTTAGAAATTCCCTTTATGCTTACTGAAAGTTTATTTTGTTAGTTTTATGGCAGGCATTGAAGGCTGTCAGTGTATTTTTATTAATCTTATGTGTATGGATTCAACTTTTCTTTTTTTTCAGTTATGGCAAATTGATTTATTTTGTACTGCTTCCATTCCATATCATCAGGAGAGCTGATTTCAACTTTTCTTTTACCTACCTCAGACCAGCTGGTACTCAAGGCTGTAGCACCAGACTCCATAAATGATTTGTTGGTGGCACATTGCACTCCATCAGAACCACCGGAGTGGAACAGCTGCAATAACTTGTTTAAAGCTGTGTCACCCACCAGCTTCTCATTCTTCTCTTCATCTCTGACCTCATCAACCAGTTTATCGCAGTTCCTAGAAGGATGAGATGATGATGATGAGAAGGAGGAGGAGAAATACAGGTTTGTTCCATCTGCCGTGGGCTGTTTTGGTATGAGTACATCTCCATGCCTCTGGCTTGTCCATCTCACAGCCTCTGGCTTTTTCATTTTAATTTCAGTCTTTGTTGACGCAGACACCATTTTCTGATCCATTCTGAGTCTCCAGTCTCTTCTTAATTCAGATGGCAAAATTTGTGTATGCATTCTCTAATTTCTTTCTGCAAAAGTTTTTAAGCAGAAGCATAGTCTTTTTCATGGTATTTTCACAGCACTTTTTAAATTTTCATTTATTTATTTATTTGGAGAGCTGTAGGGTTATTTGGATTGAGTTCAAGAGAATTTCTTTACATCAGCAATGCCATTGCTGGGATGTTGCAGTTCCTCGCGCAGCAGCTGCCATCCCTAAAAGCCACAGAACTTTTCGCCAGAGTGTTTTCTACCTGGTTACAAGTTCTGCCCCTGCCCAATGGGAAAAACTTTAGAAGAAACACCAACATAGCTTCCGTAGCTAAGCAGCAGTCAGGTGACATGTAGGTGAGGAACAGGGGCCTATCAGCTATTTTGATATATTGAAATCTCAAGAGGAAATCATGGCACACAGACTTTCTGTTATTAACTTTCAAGTCGTTGCATCTACACATGTTGTAATATTTGATTGCCAGAAGTATGGATATTAGCCTGATTGTAAATATGAATAGTCCTCATGATTCACTGATGATTTCATCACTTTGACATTGACTGGTTTTGCACTATAATCTTGTCTGGTGCTAAAATAACACCAGCAATTATTTTTGTAGTGTTATGTAGGATTAAATAATGATTGTAAAATATTTTCTTATTTTAAAGTTCATCTTGTTCTAATATTTTTATTGGAAAAAGCTTGTTTTACATGTCAATCCCAGTTCTCTCTCCCTCCCCTCCTTCCCTCCCCCTACCCCCATCCCAACCCCTTTGTACTCCCCAGGCAGGTCGAGGCCTTCCATAGGGAATCTTCAAAGTGTGTCATATCATTTGGAGCAGGGCCTAGATTCTCCCCTGTGTATCTACTGTGTATTTAGGCTGAGACAGTATCCCTCCATGTGGAGAGGACTCCAAAAGTCCATTCATATACTAGGGATAAATACTGATCCTCTACCAGAGATCCCAGAGTTTGCTCAGACCTCCAAACTCAGGGGATATGGAACAGTCCTATGCTGTTTTCTAAGCTATCAGTCTGGGGTCCATGAGCTCCCCCTTGTTCAGGTCAGCTGTCCCTGTGGGTTTCTCCAGTCTGGTTCTGACACCTTTGCTCATCACTCCTCCCTCTCTGTAACTGGATTTCTGAGTTCAGCTCACTGTTTAACTGTGGGTGTTTGCCTCTGCTTCCATCAGCTACCAGGTGAAGACTCAAGGATGGAGTATAAGGTATTCATAAATCTCATTATCTGAGAAGGGCTTTTACGGTAGCCTCTCAACCACGGCTTAGATTGTTAGTTGGGGTTAAACTCATAGATCTCTGGACATTGCCCTAGTGCCAGAATTCTCTTTAAATCTATAATGGCTCCCTCTATTGTGGTATCTCTTTTCTTGCTCTCCCCAATTCTTCCCCTGACTAAATTTTCCTGCTCTCTCATGTCCTCCTCTCCCCTCCTGTTCTCCCCCTCTCTTTCTTCTAGCTCCCTTTTCCCTCCCCCATAGTCCCAATTAGCTTAGAAGATCATGTCCCTTTCCCCTTCTCAAGTAAGACAGGGTTTTAATTTGTAGCTTTGTAGACTAGACTGGCCTCGAATTCACAGAGATCCACCTGCCTCTGCCTCATGAATGCTGGGTTTAAAAGCTTGAGACACCACTACCCAACTAAACATTTACTATTTTATGGTGACTTTTTTTATATGTTTGTTTCAGACACAGTCAGGTTTGTTGAGTCCACCTCGACCAGCAAGGGAAATGCAACACACGAACTCTTCTTTAAGCAGTTTATTCAGGAACCTTGAACAATCTTCTGACCCCCGGGAAAGCCAACCCACTGCTTATAAAGCCTAGGAGTAGCCAACCCCAGCATTCCACGTGGTGATCACAGATAGGTCAACCTATGCAGAGGCAAGCCTAGATCTCAGCCTTAGCCAAATATGGAATTGTTTATTACAAAGAGCACTCACCATCGGGAGGGTGGAAGGTGGAAACCAGGGCCATCTTTAAGGCATGGCACGTCGCAGCTCTCTACAGACTTTTATGTTTGATTTAACATTTACTTTGAATTCTTAAAACTTGAAGTCTTTCCTACCTTAATCCCATTAATATGGCAATATGGTGTGTGTGTGTGTGTGTGTGTGTGTGTGTGTGTGTGTGTGTGTGTGTGTGTATGGTATGCTCTATTGCCTTACCCAGTTTACAGTAACTTTTGCCACTAATTTTTTCCAATACATCCATGGATCATCTTTTACTCTTCTACAAGAACAGTCAGTCTTTCTACCAAGTACTCATATCAAAGAATCTCAGGTCCCTTACTGCAAAGTCGAAGAACTCAGAGAAGCTGCTACTCTTCTGATTTTCCCTACATAATAGATGCAGCTTGAATAAACCAAAGAAACAAGTCTTTTTAAATTTTTTAATTAGAAAGAAAATTATTTTCCATGTCAATCCCAGGTCCCTTTCCCTCCCCTCCTCCACTCCCCCCTCCAACTAACCCCCTACATACCCTTTACGCTCTTTATGCTCTTCAGGGAGGGTAAGACCTTCCATAGAGTGTCTTCAAAGTCTGTCATATTTTCTTTGGGATAGGGTTTAGGCCCACCCCTGTGTGTCTTGGCTCAGGGAGTATTCCTCTATGTGGAATGGGCTCCCAAAGTCCACCCCTATGCTAGGGAAAAGTACTGATCCACTACAAGAGGCTGCACAGATTTCCAAAGTCTCCTCACTGACACACATTCAGGGGTCTGGATCAGTCTCATGCTGGTTTCCCAGCTATCAGTCTGGGGACCAATAACTCTCCCTTGTCAGGTCAGCTGTTTCTGTGGGTTTCACTAGCCTGGACTGGATCCCTTTGCCCATCATTTGTTCTTCTCAGCAACTGGATTCCAGTTCAGTTAAGTGATTAGCTGTGGGTGTCTGCTTCTAATTTCACAATTTGCTGGATGAGGGCTATCTGGTGGCATATAAGTCAGTCATCAATCTCATTATCAGGGGAGGGCATTTAAGGTAGCCTCTCCTCTGTTGCTTAGATTGTTAGCTGGTGTCATCTTTGTAGATCTCCAGGCATTTCCCTAGTGCCTGATTTCGCTGTAAGCCTAAAATGTCTCCCTCTATTATGGTATCTACTTTCTTGTTTTCCTCTATTCTTCCCCTGACTCAAACTTTCTGCTCCCTCATGTCCTCCTCATCCCTCCTCTTCACCCCTTCTCACTCTCCTAGCTCCCTCCCCTCCCCTCCCTTGCTCCCAATTTGCTCAGGAGATCTTGACCCTTCTCCCTTCTCTAGGAGTTTGTGTATATCTCTCTTAGGGTTCTCCCTTTTCACTAGCTTCTCTGGCAGTGTGGATTATAGGCTGGTAATCCTTTACTCTGTCTGAAATCCACATAAGAGTGAGTACATACCATGTTTGTCTTTTTGTGATTGGGTTACTTTGCTCAGAATGGTTTCTTCTAGTCCCATGCATTTTCTTGCCAATTTCATGATTCCATTGTTTTTTTCTGTTGAGTGTAAAATGTACCACATTTTCTCTATCCAGTCTTCAGCTGAGGGCCATCTAGGCTGCTTCCAGTTTCTAGCTATTACAAATAGTGCTGCTATGAACATAGTTAACAGATTCCTTGTTGTATGAATGTACTTCTTCTGGGTATATGCCTAAGAGTGGAATTGCTGGATCTTGTGTGTATGTGTCCAAGGTTCTCTTCTGGTGGGTGCAGTTGGCTCCCATACTCTGATGGGTCTCAAGATGAGTGCAGGTGTGTTCTAGGCACTTTCTATCCAGGTGTGTGAGAGCAGGACTAGAACAGAGATGTCAGCAGACTCTGGGTTGCTTGGTCCTCTGGGACCAACTCACCTGCCTCTGCACTCTGTGGGGGCAGGAGTAGCCCAGTGATCTCAGCAGATTCAGGGTCACTTGGTCCTCTGGCTGATTCAATCTGCTGCAGACCCCTGGGTGGGAAATCCCAGAGTCAGGTGGAAGTTGGGCCCAAGGCAGGGGCCAAAGCAGCTCACCTCTCTGCACTCTGCACTCTGACAAGTCTTATGGCAAAGTCGATAATACACCACCTTCACCTTTCATTGCTGTGTGGAGAGGTGGCAATGACACTCAATTCTCCAAGCTGTAGGCCTGGTAGCACTTATTTTATACTTGCCACCCAGGGAAACACCTCACCTTTGCTTCCCTGCATTCCTCTGGAGGGTGGTTACATATAGAAGTCACTAGCCTCAAATGATTTGATCCAATGTCCCATCACTGGAACTGATACATTGGCTCCTACTTGTCAGCACAAACTCCACCAGGTTCAAAGTCCCTGATCTACATAACCACATATCAACTTAGACAGTTCAAGGTTTATCTTTTAAGTCCTGACCATTGGTCAGCCCTGAAGACTTTTGGAATGGGTAGTATTTGCACATTGTACACCTTCTAAGTAAGTAAATATTGCTCTGGAATAGTATTAGGTACTAGAATTCTACCTTTCTTATCCCTGGTAGATTTTAAAATCATATCCCTATGTCCTCTCAGTGATATATTCATAAAAGTGTGAAGCAGTGTGAATTGGTACCAATGGCTGCCAAGAAACATTTGTTAAAACTTACATTTTTCCTATGTTGCATTCTTCCTAAAGGAGATGCAAAGAATTAGAATAATCACTCGCTATCCAAGATGTATCTTGGACTTCCTGCTCCTTAAAGTCATCTAACAATTTCCATTAAAAAAAAAAACTCTTAAGAAGACTAGACCCTTCATACCCTTTAGAAGGTAACATTGGATTCCCATTGACTTGGTTTATTTTAAGTTTTCTACCCCCTAGTGAAATCATTTTCTTAGAGTACATCTTTGTTTGGAATCAGAATAGAGGTTATTGAACTTGTACTCACAGCCTGTTATTTCTCCATTATCAATTTGGAAACAATGTTGAAGTGGACTTAGCTAATTTGAAAGCAAGATTATCATTGAGGCTTCTGACTATGTAGCATAGTGCAGCTATGGGAAAGAAAGCACAAGGGTACAACCTTTCTCTTGTGAGCATCACATTTGTCAGGGAACAGAGAACAAAGGGACTATTGGAGAAACACCATTATCATTCACAGTTGATCTTAAACTTTATGTTTCCAAGGGTGTGTGTAGTACAAAGCTTTTATTTACCCTTTTCTATCACCTCCTTTCATTCTCTATACTGGGATCCTGAAATCTTTTTATTCCTTGTACCTTCCATTCCCCTTTCTTTTATCTCCTTGGTTTCTATACATAATCCTAATTTCCTTTTGCTTATCACTTGTTAGCTAGTGTCAATGGCCAAGATTTGTCTCTTGTCTCAGGGAGAACAGATTTATAAAATGAATTGTCATTTAGTCAATAAATATAAATCTTATGTCAGTTCCCCCAAGAGAATAATGAAATAACATTACAGTTAACAAATTATCATGATAGACAGTTGTTTTGCCTAGTGGTGTTTACCCCTAGTTAATGAATGATTGATAGTCATTCATTTTGTAATTTTTGTTGCTGTGATTCCACTGTTGTAATCAAAGCATATATTATAGATTTAAGAAATTTTGAGCATATGACATGTATTACAGATATTTTCTGTGTTTGTCATTGTTTTAACATGACCTGTAAGCTTCAACATTCTATATCTTTTGAGATAAAGTCAAGACTTTGTTGTAGAATATCATTTTAATGTGTGTGAATATATGTTACTCTGATTGCTTTAATTAAAAAAAAGCTGACTGGCCAACAGCTGAACAGGATATAGTTAGGCAGGAAAGCAAACTGAGAATGATGGGATGAGGAAAGGCAAAATCAGTGGAGAGGCCGCAGATGCAGAGGGAACAGGAGATGAACTTGCCGTGTTAATAAGGAATATGGTGCTGGTCTAACTGGACATCAGCATGTACAAGAATACAAGAGGATCCATGTGTATCACCCTGCAAAAAACTCATGACCAAGTGGATCAAAGACCTCAACATAAAAGCAGATACACTGAACCTAATAGAAGAAAAAGTGGGGAATAGCCCTAAATACATTGGTCCAGGAGACAACTTCCTGAGTAGAACACCAATCGTGCAGGCACTAAGGTCAACAATCAATAAATGGGACTTCATAAAACTAAAATCTTCTACAAGCAAAGGATACTGTCATAAGTCAAAATGGCAGCCTATAGAATTGGAAAAGATCTTCAGCAACCCCACATTTGACAAAGGGTGTTTCCAAAATATATAAAGAACTCAAGAAACTACCTGACAACAAACCAAATAAACCATTAAAAGATGGGATATGGGATTACTTTGAAAATGTCCCAGAAGGTTTCTTGTGTCCTGTTTCATTTCCATCTAATTATGGGATTTTAACAATATGTATTATTTTACCCATTCATCATTCAATAATGTATCGTTTCATCTCAGTGAGCTTTTTAATTACTAGTGATTCATTTGTTTTGTATTGTTTTAACCTTTATTGTATTGTGGTAGACTGGATATATTAATTTATTTTCAATATTTTAAAAGTTGGTAAGTGTGTGTGTGTGTGTGTGTGTGTGTGTGTGTGTGTGTGTCCCAATGTGCGTTCTATTTTAGAGGAGATGTATATTCTTTGGTGAAATATCCTGTATTTGTTAGATCTCTGTGATGGCTGATGTAGTTTAATTCTGAATTTTTCTGTTCACTTTTGTCCAGATGGCCTGCCTAATACAAAAATGGGACATGGAAATCATAGTTGAAGTGGAGTGAATCTGTGCCTTTAAGTCTATCAGGCTTTGTTGGGCATTGGTGGTGCACGCCTTTAATCCCAGCACTCGGGAGGCAGAGGCAGGCAGATCTCTGTGAGTTTGAGGCCAGTCTGGTCTCCAGAGAGAGTGCCAGGAATAGGCTCCAAAGCTACACAGAGAAACCCTGTCTCAAAAAACAAACAAACAAACAAAAAACAAAAACAAAAGACAATCAGGCATTTTATGAAATTAGGTGAGACAGAAAAATACCCTCCTGTTTTATCATTCCCTTAATTACAATGACATTTCCTTCATATTTTCTACTTAACGTTAGTTTGAAGTCAATTTTATTAGATATTAAGACAGCACATCAGCTACCTTCCTTGTCCATTTCCAACCTATTATGTTGATGGAGCTGATGGAGTAGAAGTCGAGAGGAGATTTTGTAGGCAACAGAAAAACATCTTAGATTGCTTTGCCTTTATGAGAGCTACCTGTTCATAGACCAGTAAATAAAGGACTTTCTTAGCAATAATTAGAGAGAAATATGACTGTGGATCACTTCTTGCACACGGTTTTTGGTTGGATCATGAATTTCTTGCACATTATTATGATTTTTATTAATACTATTCAATTCAGTTTATAAAACTAAGAAAGCATAAACTCTGTTGTATACATTAAGCTCCATCTTAATAATAAACTGATATTCATTATTTACCAGACATATGTCCAAATTATATCATTTTTTCTTTTTTATAATTGCTGTGTATTTATGCTATTAATACAATATAAATAAGTTTTATTTTTCCCTTTAATGCAGGGCTCATTTTATTTAAACACTATTGATTACTAATTTATTTTCAGAAAATTCATAGTTGACCAAAACTAGGAAAGAAGCAAGACTTGCCTTAGGAAAAACAAATAACTGGTGTAGCTGAACATCCTTTCTGAACCATCTGAGCTAAGTATCTGTGTTTTAGTAATGATATACACTATGACTCCAGATGGAAAATATCTATACATTTTAAAAACAAGACTTAAAATCATCTTTATTTTCACTTCCTTTTTATCGTTTTTGTGAATTTCTGGGTCAGATTAATTTAATATTTATAGTAATATATTACATACTTACATATCAATTATAAAATGAATTAAATGAATAGCTGAGAAGATCACTGACATTTCAAATGACAGAATAAATTCAAATTTAACTTAAAAAGGCATAGCTATATTATAATTTAGTTTTAAAGTCATTAATTAAGTCTTATTATTACTTAGGTGGTGGCCAGGTCAGTGTTAGAAAGTTTCAGAGACTTAAAAGGAAATTTGAAAATCAAACATAACATTGTCATTTTAATACAAAAAACTTCTAAAATATTCTAGATATATATTCTATTATAGTAAATGAGATGATCTGAATTGATTGAACTGAAAATCTATTGACAGAAACTATTTTAGGAGTGAACAGCTGTTGGAGTCAGCTGTTACAATATAAATACAACAAGCCAAACCATAAGAGGAGAATATTTGAAATTTTGAAACTTAATTATGCCATCTGGAAATAGACTAATCAGAGAATGGAGATTTGGAGAAAAGAAAACCATAAATAATTTACAAAACAATAAGACCAATGTGTTATCTGTGCCCCAAATCTCACTACTCATTGTCCAAAGGAACATTGTGCTGTGTCTATTTCTGTCATGTCCTGTGTCTCATTTAGTCTTAATCTCTTTTTAAGCTCATGCAGTTGGTGATTTGTTAATATGCAATTTTCATGAACACACTAGATTCTATTTCATAACCCAAGTTCAATATCCATAAATCAAATCATTGAAACAAACACATACAAAAATGTTCTATATAGACATTACAAGAATAGTTTTTATGCAAGCTGTTTTTCCAGAGGGAAACAGAGACACAGGCAGAAAGACAGAGAATGCTGATGTGTACTCCTTTATACTCATTTTTGTAAAAAAAACAAAATTTCCCTCATATTAAAGCTCAAGAATGCTAAGGAGGAACGTGCCATAAAAAAGGAAGAAAAGAGTCACTACTATATTTAATCACATGAATCAAACAAAAATGGACTATGTTTTTAAGGTATTACTATCTCTGCATGGATGTGGTTAGTCACTTCCTCAGGCCTGACCATGTACCTAGAATAACCATGCTACAGTGCACAAAATCTACAAAAAACATTGCACTCTTTGTATGTCCTGAAGTAAATACCTGAGACCCATGCCTTAAGAGTGAACCCACCTGGAGTGACACTGCCTGGAGTGTCAGGACGCAGTGGCAGGAAGGCCCAGAGACCTAGCATTAAACCAAACACATCTAGTGAAAAAAATGTCAAAGTAATGATGTCTAATGGTATTCTGCTATTCTCATAGATTGGTGCCTAGCCCAGTAGTAATCAGAAAATTCATCCAGTCACTGCTCGAAACAGACGGTGAAATGCACGGTCAAACATTCAACTGAGTTTAGGGGATCTTGGTGGAGAGAGGGAGGAAGGATTGTATGAGCCAGGAGGTCAAGGACATTACAAGAAAACCCACAGAAACAAGTAACCTGGGCTCATAGGAGCTCACAGCGTCTTCACAGAAAGCCACAGATCCTGTGTCAGACTAACCTAGGCCCTCTACATATATGTAACAGATGTGTAACTTGGTCTAATTATGGGATTCCTAACAATTGGAGTAGGGGATGTCCCTAAGGCTTTGTCTGGCTTTTGGGAAACTATTATGTGGCCTTTTCTGAAGAGAAACAGAGGAAGAGTAGATGGGAAGGGGAGGGAAGGAGGGAAGGGAAACTGTGGTTGGGATGTAAAATCAATAAATAAATTCATTTATTAAAAATAAAGAAAAATAAAAAGGGATACTTTTACAGACTATTTAACAAGGGAAACTTTCACCAGCAGGATGTGACAGTTGTCAAGGAGATCCCTGCCATATTCTATTTCCATTAAGACAATATGCTGCTCCAAACATCTAGAGCTAGTAACATCCCTATGCTCCTTTCTTCTGTCTGGATGACCCACAGACCTACTTGGCTGGGGTTCACTGGTGAATCTAGCAGGCTTTGTGCTTTCTATCAGAAAGACTTCTGCAGTACAGTCATCTTACCTTTCAGGACTCCAGGGGGCCACTTCACACGATCATTTTCAATGGCCATTAAAGAATTCCAAAATGTCATGTCTCCTAGGACCAGAACCATGACTTGGGTCCAATTGCAAAAACCAGTAACTAAAATCTACTGTTCTAGTTATTTGTTTTTGTAAGCTGCTAACTGTGGGAATGGGCAGGTACTAGCAGAAATGTCTCTCCAACATTCTAATATGAGATTTTTATCTAACACAGCAGCAATAAGCAACAGTATTTCAAGGAATATTATTTCCTTCTATGGTACCACAGTTATCTTTACTTGCTTATAGAAGGGTCTTGAGGGAAGAGAGCACTTAATGGGCATAGTGGCTATTTGAGATTTTAATCTGATTCTAGAGACATTCATATGAGATAATTTATCTAAAGGCAGATGCCCCAAGACAAATGCCTCAGGAACACCACAAAGATCACAAGGAACACTAACTGTCATGCCTATATTTTGAAGAGTGGATACACATTTAACATTCTTAGTTTATAATAAATAAAAATGCTTTTACCTTAGAGTGCTTTAGAAGATGACCCCTGCATTCATAAGCCTAAACCATTTCCCCACCAAAAAATGGAATTTAAATTTATAATCTAGGTCACTATCTATTTGTCTTTAGTTGGGACATATAATTCTATGTATTATATTGCACATTTAAGAAATAACATGGGCAAAATTTCTGCCAGGAAACATTTTTGTATTAAATTAAAACTTATCAATAGCTTGCCTGTGCAAATTTTGTTACTTGCAATCTCCACATAATGAAAGCAGGAAAAAAAGCATGCATTTTGAATAATACATTCTCTTCAAAGAACTTCCAAAGCAACATATTTATAAAGCATGAAATTATAAGTTGCTTTTCTAAGTGAAGTGCTGAGGTTACTGGGCTAAGAATCTTTTGGCATTTTAATTTTGAAGGTATAACTACACAATCTATTATTACAAGTGGAAAAACACCATCAGTCATCCATGGTTGTGGTTGTGTTGTCAGGTAGCTGATTTCTCTGGTTTGTGTACCACTTCATTTAAAAGGCTTATGTCAATGGGTATAAATATGAATTCTGTTTTTATATGAGTGTGTGTGTGTGTGTGTGTGTGTGTGTGTGTGTGTGTTTGTGTGTTTTAACTTGACAGGTCATTATGTATATTATCACAATCTTACAGTAAACAATGTTTTAAAACTGAAAAGTTCAGGCATGCTTTATACAGTGTGTATTTAAAAATGACCACTCCTTTTGACATATTATGATTCTTTCAGCAGTATTGATTAGATGTCTCACTGGGAATATTGCTAAACACATCCAGCTTACTGGCATTGTAGTTCTCTTAAATATGTAATATGAGAAAATAAAGGTGGCGGTGTGCCTATTGGTGTTTATATTCCACAAAGGATTCTGTTGAACATGTAGGAGCTAGAAGAGTATTTCCTGGTGTTTATATGTGCACACATTTTATGTAAACATAAAATATGTGAGATTTTAGAAAATATATGAAGCAAAGAGGAGAAGAAGAAAAGATAAGTTTTCTTACATGGGCTTCTGAACATGGCAGCCATTTAAAGCACCACATGTTTGTGGGTAACAGATGAAGCCCAAATGAATATGTCTTTTTGACATGAACATGGCCGTGTCTAGGACCCCAGTGCCACAGAGTAATGACAGGACCTGTACTGGGTCAGGGGAGGAGGACTATCAAGATCTTCCCTTTGTCTGAGAATATGTGTTGACAGTGTATGCAGGAAGTATTTCCCAGAAATTCTTCCTTCTGGATGACAGCAGCCTGAGAAACCTGCCACAGAGACCCTTACAGGATGACAGCAGCCTGAGTCAATTCCCAGAGACCCTTTTAGGATGACAGCAGCCTGAGTCAATTCCCAGAGACCCTCACAGGATGACAGCAGCCTGAATCAGTTCTCACAGAGACCCTCACAGGATGACAGCAGCCTGAATCAGTTCTCACAGAGACCCTCACAGGATGACAGCAGCCTGAGTCAATTCTCATAGAGACCCTCACAGGATGACAGCAGCCTGAGTCAGTTCTCATAGAGACCCTCACAGCTATGAACTAAGATGTTCCTTCTCATACCATGATGTATATAAAAAATGTGCCAGGTTTGGGAGCTGCTGCTGTTCCATCCCCTACATGCAGCATGACCCACCTGATCCCAATAGTTTTGTATGTGTGTCTGTTTTTTTGTTTGTTTGTTTGTCTGTTTGTTTGTTTTAATTCCCTGTTGTCCCAACCAGGTGGATCCCATAGCTGTGCAGGTCATGACAACTGTTTATGCATTTAGTTTAAAAGGTGTGGTCACTTACGAGCAACATGCTTTGTGTGACTCTCTGTAGTCCAAATGGATTTCTTATTTAGAGTTTCTTACAGAGAGCAGGAACCATGCCACAGGCTCTTCCTGGAAACTAAAGTAAGGAAATTAACTCACCAGAAATTCCTCATAATAAAAACAAATTCGTGAAGCACTCCAGGATGGCAGCAAAGGTCAGCCCTTCTCCACGGATTTACCCTACAACCTCAAGCTGCTTGAAGGACTAGTGGAAGACAGAGTAACAAACAGAATTCATATTTTCTAATTTCAACCCCCAGACTCGTATATGATTCAGCATGTGAAGAAGCATAAAATTCTAGAAAATCTTCCAAAAATCTAGACAGGCAAGGCTACGTAGCAATGGAGCCAGGGTGCATTTGCTCAAGTGTATATAGCATTAAGCTGTTTTTGTATTCCAGAGTTCTCTTAAGATTTAACAGTTTCAGGGGAGGAAGAGAGGAGGGCAAGAAAGGAGATGCAGTGACAGAGGGAGACAGCACAGCTATGCAGATAGTTCTGGCGCAGGGGAAAAGTTAGGGGGTCCACAGGCAAGTCCCCAACTAAGAATCCGAGCAGTGGTGGAGAAAATGCCATTGATGCCCTCCCACTATAATGAGATTGGTGTCCCCCTTGGTTACCATTCATAGAGCCTTCATCCAGTAGCTGTTCGAAGCAGAAACAGGCACCCACAGCTAAGCACTGAACCATACTCTTGAATCCAATTGTGGAGAGGGAGGAGGGATGAGCAAAGGAGCCAAGACGGTGCTGCAGAAACCCAACAGTTGACCTGACCTACTGCGAGCATGGAGACCCTAGTCATAAAGATGGGGAAACAGCATTGGATTGAACCAAGCCCTCTGAATGTGGGCGCCAGCTTGGAGGCCAAGACTATCTATGGGACTTCTAACAGTGGAGCCAGTGTTTATCCCTAGAGCACAAATGGACTTTGGGAGCCCATTCCCTGTGGAGGGATAATTTTGTAGCCCAAATACAGCAAGGAGGGCCTAAGCCCTCCCACAAATGATATGACAGACTTTGATGGTCCCTGGTGGAGGGCCTCACTATCCTTGGGGAGGAGTTGGGGGATGTGTTGGGGAGGGCTAGTGGGGAACTTGGGAGGATGGGCGGTCGAGGGAATGGGGGGATGGATATGTAAATATGAGTAGTACTTTAAGAATTTAAATAAAAAAGAATAGCAAGCTGCAAAAAAAAAAAATTAACAATTCCTACCTCACAGGGTTTTTGTAATGATTAAGGGAGCTATTAACAGCTTGTCACAGACCCTCACAAGAAAACAAACTTGGCACAATAGAATGAAAATATTCAGTCGACATTGGAATATGTATAGAATACAGTTTAAGCAATAAGGCATGAAAGTGGCTAGGCAGATGGCTCAAATGGCAAAGCAATGTGCTGCCAAACCTGACCACCTGGTTTTGATCCCAGGGCTGCAGGTTTGGCGGATGATAGCTGATTTCTGAAGGTTTCCTTCTGATGTCCACATCAGTACAAAACAAATATGTACACTTACACATGCCTACAAACAATTAATAAAAAAAGCAAAACCCTAATCATAAATAAAAATGTTTTTAAACAGTATACGTAAGCTAGTGTTGTTGATAGATGTTAGAGACGTATATCACCTTAGCAACTGCTTATTTTACTCAAAATCATAACTTTGGTTTTCCACTCAATCAAGTATGCACTGGTGTTGTCCTTGATGTGAAAATTTGCTGCCTATGACAGTGAGTGGTCACTTTCATCCTGTGATATAACCGTAAAGGAACACACATGTTTCTGCATGTCAGCATTTACAAACACATGGATCCCACACTGTGAATCTGTTCTTTCAATATTTGCCTTCTAATGGTGATTAGTAAACCATAGACCAGACTGTCATTGTTGTGCTGCTGAAAGGAAATTGATTTCACCTTGGTTTGTCACTAAGGCCCCTTTAATTTCTATGGAAATAATCATGCGAACTAATTAGTACAAGAACTGGTCAATCTAAAGTATCTACGCCATATCAGTAACATGCAATCAAATCTTAGAACATTTTTTAAATCTTTAGAATATTTTAAAAACAATTATTTTTAAACTTTTTTCTCTGTGTTACTGAAAAAATTCTTTTGAACACTGCCTGACTACATGTACAGAGAGGCAAAGGAAATTAAGTAGAGGGAGAGAGAGAAGAAAAGATCAAAGCATTTGCCTTACTTTGTATCAACACTTTGCTTGTTGGCTATTCAGATTTAATCAGCCTTTAATGTCCAATCAATTAAAATATCTTCTTCATGTACGAGGGCCTCCTTAAGTTGCTTAATGAAAGAAATGAAAATATTTCATTAGCTTCATGGAAAAATCAAGAGTAATTTATCATTGCCATTGAATTTGTTTCCAGCTTATTCACATAGGTAGTTGTTTGGAAATCACACACACATGCTAATACCACCACAAAAAATAAACAGACAGGTTTTTTCAGTATTATTTTAAACTGATTCCATTTTTGTATTTGAATTTATCACAAATATCTGTATAACATGATTCAAAAATTCATTCTAGTTCCATGCATTTGCCTTCAAATTTACTATTCCATTTTCTCTTGACAGATAAATAATACTCTATTGTGCATGTTTGCCACATTTTTGTTATCCAATTCATCTGTTGTAGGATGGTTAGGTTGTCTGCATTTCCCAGCTATAGTCCACATAGCAGTCATTCATTTTCACAGTGTTTCTATGGACCAAGGAAGTAAGAGTAGCTTAGTCGAGAAGCTTTTGCTCATAGTCTCTGATGAACTTCTGCCTTTACTCAGTATTTTGCTCAGGGCTGAGGTCTCCTTGTGGCTCAAGAGGGGAAGACTCAGCTTCTAAGTTCATGCATTTGCTCCCTGCCTTGTGTGCTTCTCTGTAAGCTAACTGCAGCTTGTAGATATTCACAGTAAGGCAGCAAAATTCTCCAGTTTCTTAACTCTCCAAGAAAGAGCTTCTAAGAGTGGTGGACATCTTTCTACCAGTACAATCGATTTCTGAAGAAATTACATAGTTCATATTTTAGATATTTATATAAAAAACAATTGCAAAGTGCATTCACTATTGTAAATATCTTTCACATATACTACTGTGAGCAACTAAGCTAATTTAAATTTAATAATGTTCTGATTATTTAATAGCTTGTGCTGATTCGTTCACCCAACCACTGCCCCTCTCTATAAATTTCTTAGACGACAGATATGCTCTCTTCACACATGCAATGTACCCAAACATGCCCTGCTCACTTTCCTCATCCCATTTCACTTATGAAAACATCACTGCATAAAACAGAGCATCATTTCCTTTTCTTTAGCTTTGTGATACCAAGGTTTCCATTATTTACTTGCCTAATCCCATAACTTCCTCCCACCCTAAGTACTGCTGATGGGTTAAACTGAAAGTTACAGTGTATATCTACCTTTTCCACACAGAATGTGTTCCCAGAATCCAGAGGACATCTGAAACCACAGAATACCAAATGCTATTCATACTATGATTTTCATGCACATATATAAATATGCACAGGAAGTGGAATTTTAGAGCATGCCCAGGAAGAGATTTGTTGATCTAACAAAGAGGACAATGAGATTTGTGAATGACATAGACCAATGATGATGAGAGATTACATAATAGTACTGAGAAGTGTATAATTTAAAACATATTAATGTTTATTTATGAAATTTCCCACTTAATATTTTTTGCTTATGTCTCATCTTGCACTAAGGGAATTAGAAGGAAGCACGAGATAATTGAGTGCTAAAGTTATGAGGCGGAGAGATGCTGGTTATACATTTCCTCCATTTTAGAGGGAATATTCTTGAATAATTGACATTCAGACATCATTTGAGCTAAGTGCAGCCTGAGATACTATTGTTGTTATAACTTGTTTTCCTTATTCTGTCTGAAACTGCTTGATGTTTACAATTTATGCACACACTATTTTATGCCTCCCCCCACCCCCACACACACTGAGCAGAGCAGAAATTCAATATTCAGACCTTTGTTCTGTTTGTAACGTCTTAGGCTGCTGTTAGTACCTCTTTTTAATGGTTGAGTAAGGCTGAAACTGCTCACATCAATTTCCTTTTGCCAAGAATGATCTAGGTCACGACAAACCACAAGCCAAGTTACTAGACCATTACTGAACTACCATCACATAAGGATAAGTTAGTAAGTTTGACCTTTTAAACCAAACTGCGAAATGTTCTTTTGATTAAAGTCTACAACAGTCCCCAGAGATCGCCAGTGCTGAATGCGAGGGATTTAACACAACACTGAGATCTTGGCAGATAAATGTACCTGGACTCATAGGTTTCCAACTCACAAACAGTTTTCAATTCCTGTCTCTATATAATCACCATTCTGGGCTTAGTTTTATTTTGAAGGCAATTGCATTATTTCCAAGGTGAAGACTCATGCCCAGGGAAGCTAATTTAATGGAAGAAAGTAAAGGCTTTATTCTTTCTTAGAAAATTAGCTCTTTATGGATAAACACTCCAATTTATCCTTCCAAGCTAGATTTGAGGCCAGTTTTGAATAGTTTTTGATTTCTCTATAAAGTGTTTCTCTTGACTTTATTTTATTTTATATTTCATAGTACAATTAGGCTTTGGGAAATCTAATTATGCTGCTTCACCCAGCATTTACTTCTAATCCCACACATGTGTATCCATATACACATACACAGACACATTTATATTTTCTGCCTTAGTGAAAACATTAGAGATATAGAAAATAAGCTTTATAGTCTTTAAGCATTTTATCTCATACAAAGGTAATAACAAAATGCAAATAAATGTGGTTCACTGTTTCTGCCTTTGGAAAATGTGTCCCTCAATTTCATCTTCAGACTTTAATATCATTAGTTATTCAAAAGTTCCAAAATTTTGGGGGAGCATCCATTGACATGTAAATTATGTTATATGTTATTTTTCTACTTGTAGGTTATTTTCAATTCAAAGAGAATTGATTTGGGAATCTGGAGAAATGGGTCAGCAATTAAGAGTATTAGTTACACTTAGAATAGCTGCTCTTCCTTAGGGCCCAGGTTCAATTCCAAGCATGCACACATCAGCTCACAAATGTCTGTATCTTCATTTCTAGGGGACACAACACCTTCACACAGACATACAAGTCAGGAAAACACCAATGCACATAAAATTCATAAAATAAGGTAATACATTAAAAAATGAGAACTACACCCATGAAGATGTTTAAAAATCAACAACAAAAACTGAAACAAACCTTTTAAAAGACATTTTGATAAAAGAAAATATTTAAATAGAAGTGGAGTCAATTAATATATTTTATAAAATATGTGTGAATTAATTTAATTACACCAAATATCTAGCTAAGATTCTGCCTGTAAATTTGTTAAAACAGCTTTTATTACTTATAATTTAATGTGTATTTTGGATATTGTTTGTAAATTTATCCATGAATACATTAAGCATCTTTATGACAAAGGGGATTTTTATTGGCTGATAAGTTGTGAAAAAATAAAAATAAATAAATAAAACCCACACTGGGAACCATTTGTATAAAATTTGCTCTTTGAAGGTGGAAGATGGTCTCTTAGAAGCTATCTGACTAATCCAGGTCCAATGTGTTCGCTGTTTTCCTACAAACATCATGGAAAATACTACTTTTAACTGTTTTATGAAGTTTTGCAAGGGCTAATTTCATAATTCCTAAATTATATTATTTGGAGAATTCTATAATATTTGTTCTAAGTGATGGTGAATGCATGGCTAACTGACTGTGTTGTAACTATATGTTGTTTATCTGGAATTTTCCCATTTAAAATATCCCAAGAATTATGTTTCTTAATCAAGTGATTTTTAGGTATCTTTTTTCTCAGATGCAATGTTAGTATTTGTAACTTTTTTATTTTCCCTCTAGTATGAATGTGTAAATTATTTTAAACTTAATAGTAAAGGTATAATTTTAAAGAACAAAATAAATGTAATTGTAATATTTTATTTTATCTGATTCTTATTAGATTTTTGAGAAGCTCATAAATGCATTTTGATAAAATTTTCACCATCCTCCCACTTGCCCCAGATCCATCCATCTTTCCACAAAAAACCAACTTTCTGTCCCTTCTTTTTCCAGCACATTGAGTAAACTTTGTGCTATCCACATATTCTTTATTTTATTAGTTCAAACTAGGAACAAGCTTGCTTCACATGTCAATACCTTGTCCCTCTCTCTCCCCTCTCCCTTACACCTACCTGGTTCCCATCCCATCCCCCTCCACTCCCCAGGGAGGGTAGATCCCTTGACAGGGGTCCCCAAAGTCTACCTCATCATCCTGGGCTGGGCCTAGGCCCTCCCCCTTGTGTCCAGGCCAACAGAGCATCTCTTCACATGGGATGAGCTCTCAAAGTCCCTTCTTACACGAGGGAAAAATACTGATCCACTACCAGGTTCCCCATAAAGTGCTGAGGCCTCCTCACTGACATCCATGTTCAGGGGTCTGGATCAGTCCCCTGCTGGCCTCCCAGACAGCTGTCTGGGGTCCATGTGCTCCCCCTTGTTCAGGTCAGCTGTTTCTGTGGGTTTCACCAGCCTGGTCCCAACCCCTTTGATCTTCATTCCTCCCTCTCTTCAACTGGGTTCCAGAGTTCAGTTCAGTGTATACCTGTGGGTGTCTGCCTCTGCTTCCATCAGCCACTGGATGAGGGCTCTAGGATGGCATATAAAGTAGTCATCAGTCTCATTATAGGGGAAGGGCATTTAGGGTATCCTCTCCACCATTGCCTAGATTGTCACTTCATGTCATCCTTGTAGATCTCTGAAATCCCTCTAGTGCCAGATTTCTCTTTGGACCTATAATGGCTCCCTCTGATATGGTATCTCTCATCCTGCTCTCCTCTATTCTTTCCCCCAATCAACATTTCTGCTCTTCCACTTCCTCCTCTCCCCTCCTCTTCTCCTCCTCTTATTCTGCCAGTTTCCCTCTACCCTCATGCTCTGATGAGAGGTCTTCCCTGAAGGCAAGTCTCCCCATCAGGGCATATGTTTAATACAGATTCAAACTGCTTCTATATCTCCTGGCATCTATTAACTGTCAATAATTTCTCAACTAAGTGTGTTAGTTCATGTCTTATTCATATTGTTTCAACTGACGTTAATTTACATGTGCAACTTCTCTGTTGTGCCCATCAACATGGCTTTCTTGTACTTTTGCACAACCTACGGCTCTTACAAGATTTTCTGTATCCTCTTCCACGATGATCCTTTAACCTTAGGATGGGAGTATGCTAATAGCAGTGCCATTTAAGGTTGAAGATTCTAGGTGCATATGACCTATCTATTCTCAAGTATTTAGCTACTTTAGCAATGCCATATAGCCATCTCATAAAGTAGGCCTTGAATCCAACCAAAATGTGGTTGGTTACTTTCAGAACATCTGTGCCATTACTGAATCAGTATATCTTCCATGTAGATTACTATTGTTGAATGGAGTGTTTGTAGCTGTGTGCCATTGATGATTACTTTTATTCTCCAGTAATAAAATATCTTCCAGCATTATGAATTCTAGTCAGTAGGACCTATGCTTCTATTTGGCTACTAGCTTAACATTTTTAATGTTCAAATTCATAAGTTGTGTCTTCAAACATAGGGTGTTTAATCAGGTTATGGAAATTAACCAAGAACCTTGACATGCCAGTGATGTTTAAGTCATCTATGTGACCACTTTGGTCAATGACATAACAAGATATGAACCATTTCTACCACCAGAAAATTTCTTGGTACACACATCCTTAGCCATCAGGGAAATGCAAATCAGAACAACTCTGAGATACCACCTCACACCTGTCAGAATGGCTAAAATCAAAAACATGCTGGAGAGAATGTGGAGAAAGGGGAACACACTTCCACTGCTGGTGGGAGTGCTAACCTGTACAGCCACTTTGGAAATCTGTATGGCGATTCCACGAAAATGGGAATCAATCTACCTCAAGATCCAGCAATTCCACTCTTAGGCATATATCCAAAAATGCACATTCATACAACAAGGACATCTGTTCAAAGACATTCATCACAACACTATTTGTAATAGTCAGAACCTGGAAATAACCTAGATGCCCCTCAAATGAAGAATGGATAGAGAAAATGTGGTACATTTACACAATGGAGTACTACTCAATGGAAAATAAAAAACAATGGAATCTTGAAATTTGCAGGCAAATGGATAGAATTAGAAGAAACCATTCTGAGCGAGGTAACCCAGTCACAAAAACACAAACATAGTATGTACTCACTCATATGTGGATTTTAGACATAGAGTAAAGGATTACCAGCCTACAATTCACACTGCCAGAGAAGCTAGTAAACAAGGAGGACCCTAAGAGAGACATACATGGTCCCCCAGAGAAGCAGAAAGGGACAAGAGCTCTGGAGCAATTGGGAGCAAAAGGGGTGGGGCAGAGGGAACTAGAAGAATGAGAAGGAGAGAAGAGGAGGGGTGAGGAAGACATGATGGGGCAGGGAGGTTGAGTTGAGGGAAGAACTGCAGAGAGCAAGATAAGAGATAATATAATAGAGGGAGGCATTATAGGTTTAAAGAGAAATCAGGCACTAGGGAAATGTCTGGAGAGATACAAAGATGACACCATCTAACAATCTAAGCAACAGAGGAGAGGCTACCTTAAACGCCCTCTCCTGATAATGAGATTGATGACTAATTCATATGACATCTTATAGCCTTCATCCAGCAGCTGGTGAAAGTAGAAGCAGACACCCACAGCTAAATCTTGAACTGAACTGGAATCCAGTTGCAGAGAAGGAGACTGATGAGCAAAGCAGTCCAGACCAGGCTGGTGAAACCCACAGAAACAGCTGACCTGAACATGGGAGCGCTCTTGGTCCCCAGACAGATACCTGGGAAACCAGCATGGCACTGATCCAGAAGCCCTGAATGTGGGAGTCAGTGAGGAGACCTTGGAAATCTATGGGACCTCTTGTAGTGGATCAGTCCTTATTCCTAGCATAGGAATGGACTTTGAGAGGCCATCCCCCATGGAGGGATACTACTTGAGCCTAGACAAAAGAATAAGACAGACTTTGAAGACCCCTTATGGAAGGCCTCACCCTCCCTTGGAAGCAGAAAGGGTATAGGATGGGTAGGGTGTTAGTTGGTGGGGGACAGAGGAGGAGGGGAGGGAAAGGGACCTGGGATTGATATGTAAAATTATTTTTTCTAATTATTAAAATTGTAAAAAAAAAAGATGTCTGCTTGGGGCATTCTCTTTCCCTTTGCATGGTGACTCAATTTAAACTCCTTTCATATACGTGTGTTTCGGGAAGCTTATACAGTAGCAGGTTTCCACAAGGCTTTTCAAAAGTCCATTAGTATCAGTTGTCCCTTCCCGCATTTCTTCCAATACCCTGCCCTACAATCTCTGTTCCCATTTAATTCACCTTGTCTAATCCCTCCTCTGTCTGTTTATAATGGTATATTCTGTTTACTTTTTCTTGAAAAACCCTTCTTTCCCAACCATTTACTAGTTACTTAACCACTGTGATTATTCATGTTGAAACGTGCACATCCCAAGCTTAACAGCTAAATCAACATATAGGAGAAAATGTGCAAAATTTGTCTTTTGGTTATGTCATTTAGGATGATCATTTATAGCTTTGTGCAATTTACCTGCAAATTTCATTTTTATTAACAGCTGAATAACGTTCTGTGTTGTAAATGTACTTTGTCATCATCCATACATCAGCTGATGGACATCTACACTGTTTCCCAATACTGGCTGTTACGAATAGAGCAGTGCTGAACAAGGATGAGCAAGTATTTCCATGTTAGAATGCAAAGCCCTGTTGATATATGCCCAAGACTCAGCTATTCCACTCTTGGGCATACATTCATAGGATGTATGATATGCTGCTATGCCACTCTCTTGTGAACATGATTATTCTGGCTTTAAAAAGATTTAGTAAGAAACTTTACCATCTTGACTTTATTATTCTTGTAGCAAGAATAATAAAAACCCAGAGACAGTTATTGGGTTTCAAGCTGAAGACCAGAAAAGCAAAGCAACCACAAGTAACTCTTACCTCTACCAAGGCTGAAATGGAGATCCTGTCTTGCCTGTTACTGGAAACTGAATATCTCATGAGATCCTGAGCTACTTCTTATATATCTTTCTAGTACTGGGATGAAAGGCATGAGCTCCGTTTCTCTTTTAGACTGACTCACTCTCACATAGCCCTGGGTGGCCTTGAACTCACAGAGATCCATCTGCCTCTATCTTCTGAGTCTTGGGATTAAAGTTATGTGTCACCACTGCCCAGCTTCTATGTCTGTCTAGCTTTGCATTCTGATCTTTAGTGGCTTTTTTAGGTCATAAACAATACACCACCACATAATATCACAAGTAATGATCACATATGCATATGAAGTTAAAGTACAAATACAATGTGTGATTTTAAAGTCTAATATCTGTATAGGAAGAAAAGATGCATAGGACTCCAGAAGAAATGCACAAGGTCTCTCTCCTATTTTTTTTTTCTTCTTGGTTTTTCGAGACAGGGTTTCTCTGTGTAGCTTTGGAGCCTATCCTGGCACTCTCTCTGAAGACAGGCTGGCCTTGAACTCACAGAGATCCGCCTGCCTCTGGCTCCTGAGTGCTGGGATTAAAGGCATGGGTCTCCAATGCCCTGCCCTCTCTGCTTCTTTTTAGAGGATGTGAAAATGCATGCACACTCACACTTGCATACCCATGTATGAGCACTAGCACACACCCATGTAAACGCTCATGGACTGTCACAAACCGAAAGTCACCCAAACATGTATTCACAGGATGATTTAATCTATAAACTCTGAGGCCACTTTCCTTTAGTAGAGATGTAGGCAATTTACCTTTATAGGGAAATAAAAAGAGATGAGGTAAAAAGACTCTGAAGATATCCAAAAGAGTGAGGTTCGAAAGACTATATTTGAAAGGTAATAAGGACTCTTCCTATTATGCACAAATATCAAAGGGGTCAGAAACAATAAAGATCTTGTTTGTATTCATTTATTTATTTTTAATTTCCATTTTACATTCCAAAAAATGTTCTCTCTTCCACCCCTCTTCTCACCCCCTTCACCTCTTCCCAGCTCATGCTCCATCCACTCCTCCCACAGGTAGACCTAGTTTTAAGATGAGAAAATGTAGCAGGCAGTTCTTCCTTGACACTCCTCTGATCAGCAAAGTGGAAATCGAGGTACTTGGCGGCAACACAAAGAAGGTGGAATTTTGAGCTCAGGAGAAAGGTCAAAACTTTGCTGTGTGCGAAGTAATCTATTAAATCAATAGGACAAAAGCACAAAGGTTGCAAAAGATGAATGGAGAGGCAGATGAAGTTCCCAGGAGCTGCTTGTCATGGGTCAGGACCAAGATGTTTAGTAATCTTCATTGGTAAATTACAACACAGTGTGGAGCTGGGATAGCTGACCCTCTGCATTTGTAATGGGGAAGGGTTAGGAAGGTGGTTTATATTTGAAAACAGACAAGAGTTTGGTTAATAGCCAGGTGTAGCCTTGGTTATATATTTATATCTTTAACAATGGGAGGAACAAGATTTTCTGTGTGAGTTATTCAAGGCAACAACATGGACAAACACAATAGCCAATTTAAATTGGTTTATCAGGGAAACAAGGCAAAAATATAATAAATGGTTTCTCTAATTGTATATTTTGCTGTCTTCCAGAGTATTCCCACCCTTGGTTTCATTGTAATTGCCCATTTTAAAGGCATAACCAGTTTCATTTGATTCAGTTCTCATGAAGTACAACTTTTTACAACATTGGTCATTTTTATTATATAATTTTTATTTTATTCAGAACATAAAATTTTCAGTTCTTTAGTTTTCTATGATTTAAGAGTGAAAATATGAACTACATATATTGTATTTAATCATCATAAAAGCAGCTAGATGTAGCAGACTAAGTAGTATTTTTATGATTTTTTTTGACTTTAATAAAACTGAGGTTTTCGGTGGAGTCTTTGCCCATAAAACATGATAGAAAGCTACCAAAAGCAAAATCCTACACTTACGATATTAATGAAAGAATGTAAATGACATTTATAAGTCTGAATCTCCTTGGGCATGAAACCTGGATGCCAAGTCCTAAGCTTTTGTTGCTGTTCTTACTGTTTGCTGGCACTGGGGACTAAACTCAGGGCCTGAAGGCTGCAAGGAAAATACAACTGATCCAAAACTTTAATACTTTCTCATTAGTTTCATTTGTTGTTTGATGATTTATGTATGCACACAATGCATTCTGATTACTGTAACCTTCAAATATATTTTATCTCACTCCAAAGCCTGTTACTCTGTCTGCCCTACAAACACTTTCTTGCTTTTATGAATTTTTGTCATCTGTATGACCATGACTTTGAAACTAATGGATACACTTACTGAACACAACCACTTCTCTTTCCTCTCTACCTCTACTCCAAATGTGTTAAGAATTAAGTTGCCAATGTTAACCTTCAACTGTAGTTTACAGGTTTTTTGTCTAATTTCCCTAGTTGCTAGAATCACAAGCATGTATCACCTTGTTCAGCTTGTTTAATAATATAATCCAACTGATTGCATCCATTTATCCTTGCATTTATGTAATATTTTGAACTATTATAATAATTTTAAATTATTTTAAAATGCCTAATATGTTGGCACACACCTGTTCTCTCAGTATTCAGGAGGCAGAAGCAGGAAGATCACTGAAATTTTGAAGGCAGTCTAGTCTGCAGATTGGGAGTTATGGGCCAGCCAGGAACACATAATAGTATGAACCTGATCCAAATCAAACAAAAATATTTTAGTATATACAATTTTCTTTCTAACCTTTCTTAATTATCAGAAAATAAAAGGGCTATTACAATTTCATCTCTGTCACATATGTTATCATGATTTATTCGGACTAACAAAGCCAACACCAGATCCATAAGTTTTCTCTTTGCATCATTACTGGACACTCTGCCTCAATTTAGACTCCTGTCTTCTGTGCTAATTTTACAGGTGAAATGCAATGTGTTGCAATGTAGTACTGGCATCACATACCTCCATTTGTAGTTTTCTTTCAAGTTAGGGGACCTGAGTAGTGATTTACAAGCTCTGAAAGTGGCAAAACTAACTTTATTCAATTCTTTTGCCTTATGTAATCTAAGTTGCCTCTTCCCTATTTCTTTAATGAGAGGGCTATGCTAGAATGAAGAAGGGGCCATTAATCAGAGTGGCACAGTCATGGCTAAAGCCATTTCTCAGAGAACTTATTTAGGTCATAGTCACTCATCTCTTCAGATCATTAGAAATCCTGATTTTGCTTATGATAACTAATGGGATATTTCTCCTGAACTGTATTTTAAGCATTGCCCCACTTTTGCACTATTCTTAGCAAACCACACTTTGCAAAAGGATCACTGCCAGCCTGAACACAAATACTGTTGCTGATAAACTAGACCTGCAATATGTTTGTTTTATTCTGGTCCCAAAATGTTTAGATAAGTAACATTTTTCCATTGTGAGTTTATTTCCTTTCAGACTAAGTATGTCTAGAACTTTCTTTCAAAAAGGCCCAATGGTTTCAAAAATGAAAAAGAAAGGTTAATAATAAAATAAGTATGTCTATAAAGGATTGTCCTCAACTGGGTAATTAGTTCTCTCTGTAGACATACTGAAACTTTGTCTCTTATAGAAATCATTAAATAAATGGGCATCAGTGGAGCTAAACAGCACAGATCATCAAACTTAAGGGACAAAGTGAAGCACTGATAACAGGAAAGTTCATAGCACTAAGTGCCTAGCTGTGAAATTGGCAAGATCTCTTATTAGCAAGTTAACAGCATAACTGAAAGTACTATAACAAAAAGAAGCCAGCACATTATGCAGGATTAAAATACAGGAAATAAACCTATATTGTCTCCCTGTATATTTTGTGAATTTAGGTACTAGGGAAATGTCCTGAGATCTACAAGGATGATACCAACTAACGATCTAAGCAACAAAGGAGAGGCTACTTTAAATGCTCTCCCCTGATAATGAGATTGAAGACTGACTTATATGCCATCTTATAGCCTTCATCCAGCAGCTGGTGGAAATAGAAGCAGACACCCATAGCTAAACACTAAACTGAACTGGAATCTAGTTGCAGAGACGGAGAAGTGATGAGAAAGGGGTCCATACCAGGCTGGTGAAAGCCATAGAAACAGCTGACCTGAACAAGTGGGAGCTATTGGTCCCCAGACTGACAACTGGGAGACCAGCATGGAACTGATCCAGACCACATGCATGTGTGTGTCAGTGAGGACACCTAAAAAAAAAAAGAAGCAGTCATTAAAAATCTCCCAACCTTAAAAAGCCCAGGGCCAGACTAGCACAGAATTTTATCACAGTTTCAAAGAAAAGTTAACACTAATACCCCTCAAATTGTTCCACAGAAACAGAGACATAAGGAACATTGCCAAATTCATTTTATGAAGCCACATTCACTCTGTTACCCAAACCACACTAATATTCAACAATGAAAGAAAATTACAAATCAATTTCCCTCTTTTCTTTTGTTTTTTTGAAACAGGGTTTCTATGTGTTACTTTGTAAACCAGGCTGGCCTGAAACTCCCAGAGATCTCTGGCATCTGCCTCTCCAATTTCCCTCTTGAACATAGATGTAAAAATATTCAGAAAAAATACTCACAAAACAAATGTAAGAACATATCAAAAAGATCATTCACTAGGACTAAGTAGGATTCATCCACAGATTCAGGGATGGTTAGACATATAAAAATTAGTGAATGCAATCCACCATGTGTAAGAACTGAAATTAAAAAAACAAACAAACAAACATTATCTTCTCATGGGATACCAAAAAGTTCTTTTACAAACTTGAATACCCCCTTCATGATACAAGTATGGGAGGGAGGTTGAGAGCATGAGAGAGAGAGAGAGAGAGAGAGAGAGAGAGAGAGAGAGAGAGATGCTGCTGCTGCATGGAATATACCTAAAGATAATAAAAGCAATATACAGAAACCCAATAGCCAACGTCAAAATAAATAGAGAGAAACTTATAGCAAGTCCACTGAAATCAGGGATAAAGCAAGACTGTCCACTCTTTCCATATATATTCAACATAGATTCTGAAGTTTTAAGTGGAGCAATAAGACAATTAAAGGGGTTCAAGGGAATATGAATTGAAAAAGAAGAGGTCAAAGCATCACTATTTGCAGAAGATATTATAGTATACATAAGCGCACCCAAAGAAATCAACCAGAGAATTCCTGCATTAACAAATATTTCTGTGAAGAGGTTAGATACAAAATAAACTGAAAATTTTTTTAAATATTTTAAAAAGAAAGAAAGAAGCAGTAGCTCTCCTATACACAAACAATAAACAGGCTGAGAATGAAATTAAGGAAACATCAACCTTCACAAAATTGCCACAAACGATATAAAATATCTTAGGGTAACTCTGACCAAGCAAGTGAAAGACATGTATAGCAAGAAATTCAAACCTTTTGTGCCTCTGTTTCCTCCTTGGGATCATAAGCTGCATTGGTCCATGAGAGTAGAGTGAGTAGAAACAGGGAATAGAGTTAGGACAGCTGTGGGTACATAGGAGAGAGCCCTCCTGGAAACAGTCTTATGTGAATCTTCTCAACTTTATTCTAGAGTATAAGGGATATGTAGGATTGGGAAGTCTGGGGACAAATCTTAATTTGCATTAAGTGACATGGTCCTGTCCTAAGGCTCTTAGCACAGGTCTTAGTTATCATATGTGCAGCATGGGAACCTTCTAGCAGGGTCAAGCTAATCATAAATCAGGCATCTGGCTTAAGACAGCTTTCAGATAACGTCAGTCCTCCAGATCCCAGGACATTTTCCAGATAAAGGCAGGTAGAGAGGAGGAAATTTTGCTCTGAAGGGGAGGGAGTCTCCATATTACTGAGCTTTTGGAAAAAACTCTCAGGTCATGATAGATTTGCAAACTCTGACCAGCCAGCAATGCCTTCCAACAGTCCTTGGAGAAAGAAATTGAAGAAGACATCAGAAGATGATAAGATCTCCCATGCTCATAAAAGCCTGGATCCCCTGGTTAGTTGTGTCCTGCCAAGGCATTCTTTCTAATAATTAAATGGAAGGGAGCTTTAATTATATCTACAAATTACTTTTTTGTTATGTTATGTTAGAAATTCATAATGTTTATATTCAAGTAGTGGGCATAAAACAATGCTACAATTTATTATCATCTATCCTGATAATCCCACTCAGTAAAGTCTCTATCTATCCCTGTCTCTCTGTCTCTGTCCTGCTAGCCCATTCTCTAATCACTATCTCTATCTCATTTCATCTGTTTATATCTGGATCTATTCCTCTACCTACCTACCCATCTGTGTGTGTGTGTGTGTGTGTGTGTGTGTGTGTGTGTGTGTGTGTGTGTGTGTAAGTAAAACATATATTGCAATCAAAGACCAGACCAGGAAATGTAAAAAAAAAAAATAAAGAAGGAAAATAATAGGTGGGAGTTCTTTTCAAATAATTTTCCTTTCACAAACTTTAATACTTTACTCCCCTCTCCATCATTCAAATTAAAGTGCACCAATACCTGTACACTGAAAAGAGTAAGAGAGTTTAGAGACTACACTGAAAAGAGTAAGAAAGTTTAGAGACAACACTGAAAAGGGAGAGTTTAGAGATTACACTGCAAAGGTAAAGAGTTTAGAGATTATGGTAGGGGCTAAGAAGTAAGACCTAGAGTTAATTTCTGATATGTATAATTTAGGCATTTTATAAAAACTACGTTTTATATGGCAAGTGCTTTAGAGACATTTTGGAGGCATGCACAGTATGCAGTAGACCAAGAAAAACAGTTGGAAGGGAAAGAGATTTTCTTTTACATTTACATCTGAATCCAGCCCCATTTTGAGGACATCTAAAAAAAGGTATCTTTCCCATCTCTATACTTGATGAAGATTTAAGCTTTTATAAAATCTGAAATTTGATTTTAAGCTAAATGATGGCACTGCTTAACTGTCTCTCAGTAAGTAAGGGGAGATGACTGTGCCTTACAGTTTCATAAGAACTATCTACCTTTTATTACCTAAAACAATTTTTAATTTAAATATATTCTGTTCTTATTCTTTCCCTCCCCTAAATACTTCCAGATCCAACCCTTTCCCTACACATCTAAATTAACTTCCTTCTCAAAAAACAAACAAAAACTCAATACTACAAAAACACCCAAAGCAGGAAATCAAAATACATCATTACCCCCCCAAACAAATAAACAACACAGCAATAGCAAAACATACCAAAATGTAATCAAATGAAGACACCAAAAAGCCTACAGAGTCTAATATTCGTTTGTCAACTACTTATAAACATGAGGTCTGCCCTGGAGTGGTTGATATACCTGGTGTCACTCTGTGGTACAAAACAGATACAGAAGCAGCATGCACAGGTCTTGTGTGGATCTGGATCAGGTCCTCTGCATGTATGCTATGGTTTCCAGTTTAGTGTTTTTATGATATTTCTGAGCATATAAACAACTGAGTCTCTGACTCTTGTGACTTTTTTAAGCTCTTTTCCTTCTGTTGGACTGTCTTGTCAAATTTTGATATGATAATTTTTGTTTCACCATATATATATATATGAAGGATGGAAACCTAGTCACTGCATAAAGTTTAATAACTGTCATTTTTATCTCACAGAGAGAAAAAACTAACTTCTACTCATGATAAAAATATTATGAAAATAACGTTATTTTTGTTTGACAAATTTCTGTGTCTCTGTGTGTCTTCAGGTGAACTTAGTCTATCTATATCTATTTATCTATCTTCTATATCCATATCTGATTTTTAAATTAACAAATATATGCATTATATTTTATGGTGAGAATTTCTATGTGTGGTTCCTATCAATAGTCACTAGATAAATGATTGAATTTTAAAAAGGCATTTCATTTGTCTGGATATTATTAGGTGTCTTGTGACATAAAAAGTATTCTGAACAGAGGTGGGTAGAAAAAAGTTAGTGGACATGAGCCTTCTGGAAGAAAGAAAATATCATCATGAACAGCTGGGCATTTTTCATTATTCACACTCTCTTATGCTAGAGATATTTCATATAATAGTTGCTTCCTACTGTAGATAACTGAATCCCAAATGCATTTATGTATTTTACAGCTTGATTTGAACTACTTTTCAGATTTAAAATTACTACAGAGAAAGCATCGTTACCTGTTGAAAGATGCATTTGAATATTTTATGGCTCTGTTTCATTTCATCAGCAGTTTCTCATCTATGTCCAATATGTGTCACTTTGTCTAAAGGGCCACTCCTTCTAAAAATATCTTCCACTAGAAAAATTTCTTTATTATTCATATGTTTCTCCTCACAGATTGGATGTTTGCAAAAGTTCCAAACTTTACTCCCTGAGCATTTATTTTCTCAAAGGATGCTGCCTGCCATAGCAAAGGATTATTCCACTTGGGGGGTTGTCTTCTATGGACCACACATCTACAGTTTTGTAGTCTCCTTAGTCTTCCCCGGTTACGTTAACCACGTCTTCATGGAAAACCAACATAACTTCCAAATAACTTACAATTGAAGAAAAAGATCTTGTATTGTAACTGAAATTATTTTGATTATCCAAGGCATAAAAGTGACATGAGTTTGCTCTTTCTTTGCAATTTTCCATCTCTGTCTTTTCTTTAAATGTTTTTTTCTAAATATTTCATTTGTTGCTTGGCACTTCTCCCTTGTGACATATTTCTTTGGTTTAATCTGTTGTTACTTTCAACAATTTTTAAAAATAATATCTATTTTCCTTCATATATTTATTTATAATGTGAAATGTAATATGTACCATTTTGATGTGTAGTTTTTCTGTCTCTTTCTCCACAAGATTTCAATGTAGTGTCTAAAAGTTAGACTTGTAGACAAAAACTGCCAAAGAGATTATATAATGTAATAGTTTACAAAAAATAATATACAGTTGTAAGACAATGTGTGAGAAGGAGTGAATGGTTCTTAAAAGTAGTGTTTTTCTTCATGGAAGAATTTCAAGATCTCATCAAGAGACCTAAGATGTTAAACAATGAAGACACTTTATTCTTCATTTGAGATTTTATGTCTCCTTTAGAGAAATAGCACATAAATAGAGTAGGTTCTGAGAGGTTTAAGAGATACTCAAGATATAGAATCAAAGAAAAATTAAAGAGACATAAATCTACCCTGGACAATGATATCAAGTACATAGGAGATAAGAATATTAAGAAGAACATATTTATTGCCTTTGGCAAATTTAACTGATTCTAGTTTGACTAAATAAGAGACAACTTGAACAACAAAGCCAGATAGGAAATTGCAGTGATTGCTTGAAGTCTTGTGAGTAGATTAGATAATTCTGTTTTGAGTGACAGATCAAGACTGTGCTGCCCAGCATGACCCACCAGCTAGTGAGTTACATGAGAACAAAACTCCAAGTGGTACATTTGTTGTGCTTAGTATTTTTGCAGGGCAAATGGCTAGATACTTGAAGGCAGGAAAGAGTATGATTATCATCAAAGAAAGGTCTATTTATCTTCAGTGGTCTAGAATTCTATACATTATCAATATTAAAGAACAGTTGAAATTGCCAGATGGGCAGCTTATATATTCTAACTACCATAATTTGGCCTTACAAAAACAAGAATAAGACGAAGTAATGTAACACAATACTCAGTTATGGAAATTTAATTAAATAAATCAAAAATGTGAGTAGAATAAAAATGATTCTTTTATTTAAACTAGATAATGGCATTTTAACCTCTCTTTTTCTGTTTCCAAACTGCACCATCTATGTCTCCACATTCTCTTTTAAAGTTGTGGCTTCTTTTTCATCATTGTTATTGAATGCATATATGTGTTGCCACATATATATATATATATATATATATATATATATATATATTCCTAAATTTAAGCTGTTGTGCCCATATAATGTTACTTTTATTCATATCTTCTGTTCTCATTTGGCAGTCACTCTTGGTCTACTCTTCCCTGGGGAGGATCACCTCTCCTGATTCCAGCTATACTCAGTTGCCTGTAGTTCTTTGTGTTCAGCCATATTACTCTGAGGATTATAAACTAAATTTATCAGGGTGTTTGTTGAATCTCAGTGATGCTTCGGTCAAAGTAAATGTCATATGTATATGAACTGTTAGAAGTCATTAAAATGCTTTAATATGGATTCATTACATGGAATACTCTGTAGAAACATTCCAGAGTGGCAGACAGCAAACTATGAAAGAGACTTATTTAGTATCTTGTAGTTACCCCACATGAAGATGAGCTCTCATTAGCACTTAGGAGTTCCCTTATGGTTCCATTTCAAATTGAATGAATTAAAACAAGCCATGAATCTTTTCATTGTTTGACTTCATTGTTCCCTCTTACAGTTCCCTTGCATATCTCGATGTTTGAATTACAGAACACATATTATGTCTCAAATTCTCATCTAAGTTTAAGACCACTATTGTAACAATAAATCTTACTGCCACCCGCTCGAGACCCACTGCCAAGTGGGCACCCGAAATAACACACAGAGTCTTATGGTACAATGCTGCTGGCCAATGACTAAGATTTTTTATTTGCTATCTCTGTCTTAAGTATCATCCATAACTATTAATCTATATATTTTATAAACTTATCTTATTGAGGACGCCAGTGGAATGCATCCTGTCTTCCTGCAGATCACATCACGACTCTCTCTGTACTACATTTCCCAGAATCCTCCTCAACTCCTAGTCCCACCTATCTTACTTTCCTATTAGCCAACAGTACTTTATCAACAAGTAAGACAAACAAATACACAGGACTTTCTCCATTTCAAATTGAATGAATTAATCAAGCCATGAATCCTTTCACTGTTTGACTTCACTGTTCCCTCTTACAGTTCCCTTGCATTGTTTGAATTACAGAACATGTATTATGTCTCAAGTTCTCATCTAAGTTTAAGACCACTATTGTTTAATTGATTTTCCAAATAAGTTATGGAATGCTGTTAAGACCAGCATTGCTGACATAGTTTGTGATTACTAGAGTAAATGTACTATTCTATCCCATCTCAGGGATTGCAGGCTGTGGTTCCTCTACAAGAGCTGACCCTGGAAACTTCTATGGCAGCACTGACACATTCTTGATTCTCCTTTCACTCCATTAGCTTTTTCCCTTTTTAAAATATTTATGAAACCCTCCTTTCATAACTGAATTATGAATATTATAGTAATACAGATCATATATTTCAACTTCTCCCCATTCACTTTACATATTTTAAATTACCAAAAAAATATCTTTCAAGTATACTTCTGACAAGGATTCATAAATCTCTAAGTCCAAATTTCAATATCCAGTATTGTCCTTAACACTTTCACTTGAAATGGTTGATGTGAAATGTCCCCAATGGATTTGTGTGTGTGTGTGTGTGTGTGTGTGTGTGTGTGTGTGTGTGTGTGTGTGTGTGTGGTTTGCCCTTAGCAGGTTGTGCTATTCTGGAAGATTAGGGAACCCTAATTTTAGTCTTTAGAGGCTCTGTGTGTCACCAATGGCTGGTGAAGTCTTGATGTTGTATAACCAGACCATGCTTCATAGCTATATTCTGCTTCCTGAACATGGATATAATATAAGCAGCTGCCTCATTGTCTTGCTGTCAAACCTTATCCACTGGGATTAAATAAAGCTCCCCATATTGTAAGCAAAAATAAACACAATCTCATTGTTGGGGAGGAAGACTTATACTATACATTTCAAGACTCACAGGTTTAAAATTATAATGTTACAAGTCTTCACCTGACACCAACTTTTGAATATTTACCCCCACAAACTAGTTTCACATGTTAATACATTCCAGCAACACTATCTTTGAGTTTACTTAGGTGAGGCACCTAGCTGGAATCTTGAGTCTGTTTTTGCAAGCACCACATTCAACCTACTAAATTGGTACTCTTGCTGTTCTTCCATGTAACTGAAATGTCTAATTTATAACCATCAGCTCTTGTCAGGAAGATTCCTGTAGTCTTAATTCAACAACTTTTCCAGATGACCTTCGCTTTTTCATGATTCAACAAATTGTCTTACCAAGTTACAAAGCTATGATAGATGGCAGAACTCTTTTCCATAGATCATTTAATATATAGTGTCATATTAATACAACACAAACACCTTGTTATGGTTGCATGAATAGTTATTATTTTGATTAATAATAGTATCTACCATGTCAGTCAGAATTTCATGGCTTTGACACAATATCTGACACAAACTATCTAAAGGGCCGATTCTTTTATTCTTGTTGATCATCTGAGATTTCAGTCTGCAGTGACCAGTTGCTTTGTTTTTGAAACACTGGTGTGATAGTACCTTATAGCAAAGATGTGTTCGAGTAGAAATTTTCACCACAGGATGTCCAAGAAGCAGACAGATGGATGGAGAGGGATCATGGGAAAGATATAAACCCCTAGTGTTGGGAAGCCAGGAAGAGTAGAAGGAGGAGGAGGAGGAGGAGGAGGAGGAAGAGGAGGAGGAGCAGCAGAGCATTTTTACTGTCCTTGGACTTTGAAGGGTATAAAAAGTAAGGTTCTGAAGTCTCTAAGTGAAGAGGTTTAAAATGAAGCAGATGTCTATTTAAAGAAATTTCTCTCTTCAGCAATATCTGATTACCTAGGTCTTACTTGAGCATTACTTTTAGATGTTTAGTTTTATGCATCAGTATCTTGTTTTCCATTTTAAATCTACTGTGGTTTTCTTTCAATAATAAGCTAACTGATCTATAGAGAATCTCTAAGATTCTTAGGGCTATAGTCTGGTTATTACTTTGTTTTGCTTTTAAATTATCCTTTGGGGACACTGACCTTTATAGAACTTCAAGCTGGGAATAGCTGGTTGTAATCAGTGGTACTTTAAAACAAGTGCTATAAAATTATATGAGGCTGTAATGGTGAATTGATATTCTTTGTGGATAAAATATTAGAATGTATGCTTGAACCCACAGTCCTATATTGCACTTCTGATGAACCTGACAAGTTACAGTTTAAATGTGTAGTATATGCTAATGTTTCAAAGTTTCAATGTATCTTCCAATGATTCTTGCCTTGGAAACATGATCTATGAATTCTTATGTAAATGGTACTTGAAAGGTGCAGTGTTACAGAATTATATGGGATAAGAAGAGGCCATGAGGACTGGAGCTTTTGATGGGATTAGTAACTTTTGTAAGAAGAGTAAGAGAAACTTGTGCATGTTTGTTCTATCTTAGCATGTCAGTCACTTCCTATTAATTTGTTTTCTGTTTAGACACTGTACAGAAAGCTCAATGGGAGAGTAATGAAACAAAGACAACAATTAGAGGAGTTTCAACACTATGTCTGAGTGCCCTGCAATGGGAGTCAATCAAAGTGGATAAAGATGACAAAGGCAATACAATGATAATAGGCCTTCTTTTAGATCTCTCAGTGGTCACATGAGGTGAAGATGACAAGTGTGATTCAGATGTACAGACCCGCAGATCCCAGAACCATATTCCAATTCATTTTCTTTATAACCTTAACAAAATTTAGGACAGCCTGAAACAAGAATTCAGCATGTCATGAAAAGATATGCTGAAAAAAACATAAAAGCAGCATTGGATGAGATGAAATAGAATTTTGTAAAAATGAGAAACCTTACAGAAAATGTGTTGCATATGGATAAGAATAAGAATAAAGTGAAAAAACCCACAGTCATAAATGAGACAGTTAATCTTGAAATTCATTTCTGGTATGTAAAAGAGACTTGACATGGTAGAGCATATGGAACCCTGGGATTTAAAACTCAGAATACCAGAAAAACTTTAAGAAGTCACACCCAAAGATGCTAATTAAGAAATACCTGAAACAAGATGAGAGCACTGTTAATTTAAGATCGTACCAGAAAGTAATAAAAGAAAGTGAGGTGGAGGTTATGAAGACACTATTTTCTATTTGTAGCTTTAAAAAGAAACAAGAGGTTTGCTGCAAGTGCGAGTTTCCCAACAACATTGAGTATGTCATATAATTTATTGTTCCTAAAACCTGTAAACAACTAGACATTTTAGACCTTAAAGATGTAGCTTAACTATTAGGTTTGTTAATTATTTAATGTAGTTTATTCATATGATAAGTATCAAAATCAAGAATTTAACAAAACTTTGATAGGCCAGTGATTCTAAATGTAAAGTAAGTATAAAGATGTCATTTTATATAAGCTATGGTTTAATCTTAAGGTAGGGCCAACTATCATAGGAATAATTTATACTTAATTTGTGTTTTTATGAACCCCTGATATTTCACAGCAGCAAGTTTTCACATCAAAGGTCCTCTCATATGAAATTTTTTTATAACAATTTGTTTTAGACTTTTGAATTCCCTAGCTTATTCAACATGTCTGTTTTAAGTTCCTTGGTAAGCAATTATGTATATGTTGTAACCATTTAAGGTAAATACTGAAATACAAATCAAGTGTCAATTTGAGTAAATGAAATTGTAATTTAATATGGAAGTCATTAATACTTAACCGATTATCAGAGTTAAGTTGTTTAGCTTTGTGAAGGTTTTAAAATGAGTGTTTGATCTGAGCACTTTGTAGAGTTGTGATTGCTAGATTCAGATTAATTCATTCATTCATATATAGACTTCCTTGGTGCATTGTATGTAGGGAACTCTCTTGTTTTATTTTATTAGGTTGCCTTGAAGGTGACCTGAATGTTCGGGTTTATTGACTGTAAGAGAACATTTACATTGTCTATCTTTTGAATTTAGTAATTTACACACAGCCAGCATGTGATGACTATTCTTATTTAATCAAATAGACAAAGACTGCAGTTTAAATGGTTCAATCACCTTGATTTCACAAGAACAGTTGCCATTTTGTAAGAAAACCCTAAAATTGAACTATGGACTTATTAGTAACTGTTTCTTGCCATGATGCACAAGATTTCACAAAAAGAAACATAGGAGCGAAATAATTTATTTTAGCTAAGCATTTGAGAAGGTAGTGATCACAAGGCAGAAAAGGCACAGTTGAATTAATGGTGATGACAGCACTTCAGAGCGACAGGAAGCAGAAAGAGGGGGAATCAGGAGATCAGGTAGAATTGACCTCTCTGCACTCACTCCAGGACACTAGGCCAGGGGATGGCACTGCTTATAGTCAAGGCAGATTGTCCCTTTTCAGTTAAATGTCCTTAAGTTAACCTTTCAGACACTAAAAATGAGTGATTTCTTGGTGATTCTAAATCCAGTTACATTGGCAATGAAGACGAAATCACATTATATAACAGTGTACTAATCAGTGGAAATTAATATTTCTACCAGTAAGAGAGATTTAACGTCTTTACATTACTAGGAGAAAAGGTGCCATAGCCAAGCCCCTGGTCCTCTGGTTCTTACAATCTCTCTACACACTCTTCTGCAATGTTCCCTGAGACTTAAATGCAGTTGTTTTGTAGATATTTACATTGGGATATGATGGGGAATGTACTGTGTATGTTTATCTTATTGATTGTTAAATAAAATGCTGTTTGACCAATGAGACAGCAAGTTAGACAGTACTAGAAGTCAAAGAGGATTCTGGGAAATGTAGTAGAGAAGTGGTGATCCAGGCAGGAAGTGACATAGCAAGGGGACTCATATTTAAGCAAGGAGAAACAGGAAGGGCCCCCTTTCCCCTTCGCCGCCTCCAGCAGCACGATGTGATCCATCGGCAAGGAGGGACACTAATAAGGTGTCCGATAAGATAAGTCTTATAAAATATATAGGTTTATGATAGTTAAGACTGAGCTAACAGATGAGAATCCTAGTCATTGGCCAAGCAGCTTTGAACCTAATACAAGTTTCTGTGTATTCATTTGTGCCTAACTCAGGCAGGCGGCTGGCATAAAGTTCACACGTGGTGGTGGGGCTCAGGCGGCTTTTGTCAGAAAGATTTATTGTAACAGGGATAGGATTCCATAACTCTGCAGGTTGATTGGTTGACAAGAAGGAACAGCAAGAGGCCTGAGTACTACATAAAGAGCTCCATTCAACTAAGTGAAGCTGAAGTTGGCAGGCACAGTCTTCCTCCAGAGAGGATATTAGCTGTTATCCAGGACCAAGCGGTCAAACCTAAACGCATACACATTAGCAATATGGTCCAGATATCAGGTTACATTTAGAAATGTATGTTTATATACACGTGTGTGTGTCACAAAAAAATAATGAAATCAGAGGGTACGAATTTGAGGTTATGAAGAATATATGAAAAGAAAAGGAAGGGGGAAATGCTGTACTATAAGCTTAAAATGTAGAAGATATAATGAAAATACAAAATAAAATCTTGCAGATAGGATTTTTTGATTCATGGATATTTTGTTTTTCTTTTAGTCATAATGATTGAATGTGAAGTTTTGCAAGTGCTCTACCATTGAGCTATATACCAAGCTTTATGGGTTAAAAAATGTTTTAACTAATTTATCCATTTATTTCTATTGAGGCAAGGTCTTGCTAGAGGCCTTCAGCTGGACTCCAGCTGTTAATCTTCCTGCTCAGCCACTCTAGTGTGGCACGATAAATAGATAAATAAAAGACCCAGAGACAGATATTGGGGTTCAAACTACAAGCTGAAGGTCAAATATGCTAAGTAGGCTGCCTCTAGCTCTTACCTTGGAATGAAAGGGTCGATCCAGCCGACTCTCCACAGTGTGGTTGGACAAGCCGGAGACGAAATGTCTTCCTATCCTCAATGTGGGTGGAGAATAAATGGCCGATTCTGACCCCTTGCTTCTGTCTTATATACCTCCCTAATGCTGCCTTTAAAGGTGTGAGATCCCGGAAGCTGATATCACCTTTGTGTGAGCTGTTTCTCTTTAGAACTGGATCAATCTTGTTATAGGTCTGGGTGGCCTTGGGCTCCCAGAGATCTGTCTACCTCTTAATCCGGAGTTTTAGGATCCAAGATTTGTACTACCATTGCCTAGCTTCTGGCTGTTGGGATTAAAGTGTGTGACTGGATTCTATGGCTGGTGGCTGACTTGGCTTTCTGAATCCTCAGGAAAGTTTTAGTAAATCATAAAAAATTATATTACCATACTCTGGTGCTAAGATGAGAGGCAGGCCTAGATTTATAGAATTATTATTAGAATTGTCTTACAAAGCTAATGTCATGTTATTGTTATATTAAATTTCTGGTCATGCTATGGTTGGTTTAAAGACAAGACTTCAGCCCCCAAACTCGTTATGTAATGAATGATAAATCAGATGTTGAGCTTCTGCAACTATTATTTAAGAAATGCATGGTTGAGATTAGAAATGTCAATATCCTAATGTCACTATTGCATCAAACATGAATAAATAAAACTTTGACATAATTTGCTTTAAAAAGCATGATTTTTTACTATAGACTATCTAAACATAGAGGTAAAATTTAGGATAGTGAGGCAGTTTTTTATCTAACAAATTAAATGCAAGCATGATGAAAAAAAAGAAACATTTTAATCTCCAAATCTTGTAAAAGCAAGCAGGCATAGAGATTGGATGGGGCAAGTAATAAATCATCGGCTATGATATACAATAAAGTATTGTATATTTTGAATGTGAATAACACATTTTATTATGCAATTTATTCCTGTTTCTTTAATAATGCTTTGCCTAAATTTGCTCGTAGGAAAAATACGACTCATTTTGCAGAATGAATATACTAGGAGATGAGAGGGTGTCATTTTTGTTCAATTCACAAGTCAAGGTTTTAATAAAGAAAGCAGTTGTCTCTTTTTTGTGGAGACATCCCAATTAAGTTCCTAATTGCATGGATGTATGCAGAAAAATTACTCACCTCTGAAAGTCCTTTCAAAAGTTATTAAGCAAAAACAGAACAAACGTCTAATTTGACTGAAAAATAAATTTCAGTGTAATAAGAAAAGGCTTGCCTATAAACAGGATAACTTTCTTCTTTTCTAATGTGATGCTATTTCTGATGCTGTAATTTAATTGTGAAACTTTTTTGTCACCCCTAGAATCTGAGTTGTGACCCATGCAGCTATAGTAATTAAACCCTTCAGATCTGATAACTGTTGGTGACACTTTTAAAGTGAAACATACAAAATCATTCCTTATGAACTAAAATGTTGGGTAAAGGATTTTCAGGGAAGTTTATTATTTCTTAGACTTGAAATTTGAGTTTTAGCTTGATATATACTTTTAAGTTTGGGCAGAAAAATTGTTTGGGATAAAAATGTCTTTCATACAACTATAATGAAGTTTTATAGTTAAATAGTTAATTTTTTCCTACCTTGTCAATATTCAGAGAATACTGAGCTTGACCCTTACCAAACTCAACTTGCATTTTAGTGTGAAATATCCCACACAGGGAAGTAACATGAAATTTCAAACTTCATAGGGACTATTTGCTAATGGGATAAAAAGCTAACCATGAAAACCTTGATTGGTTAAACAGCGCTTCAACCAATGTTCCTTTGTGTGACAAGACACCATAACCAAGGCAACTATTTTTAAATGAAGAATTTAATTGGATGCTTGCTTGTAGCTTCATGGGTTAGTCTGTTACCATCATGGTGGCATGGCATGGAAGCATACAACCAGGCCTAGCCTAGTGACATATCTCCTCCAAGAATAGTTAATCATTCTCTGACAGCTTATCAAGTGGGGACTATCATGCAAACATCAAAGCCCATGAGGGCCAATCTTATTCAAACCACCACAAACATTGCTGTGAACAGAGGCAACAGGGGCAAAAACTTATGGAAGATTAGGGCGATGTTGTTCTCATAACTAGATAAATGTTTACCAATTATTAAAGCTGTGAATCATGGCAGGCTGATCTGTATTCTGGACACTATGTTAGGCACTTGAGGTTGAAAAGGTTGGGTAAAATTCCTTAATTAATTAAAGAAATGGTTATCTATACCTATTCTGTTTCAAACACTGTTCTGGAATTACTAGATATTTTTGTGAATAAAAATGACCCAGAGGCCTGATAATAGTTGGAGATTAGCATACACAACTCAATTATGATTTATTAATTATGAAAATTTTTTTAAAAAATGGTTTTTCTTTGATTATCAGGTCTCTTTACTGATCAGTCCTTAGCAATGGCCATCCTGTTTTACACTAGTCCATTGGGTTTTCCTCAACTGATAATGTCCCCTACTACATATGAATCCTAAATTACAATATAATGCTCACACTCTAGTTTTATAGTTGTATCTACCTCACCAGTATTTTATATTATTAAAGTATATATTGACTCCATAGTAGAAAGAAAAATTTAAACCTGTGTGACTGATAATTGTACTCTTTGAAGATGAGCCATATAGAAGAGGTAGACAGTTTAAAATTCAAATGACAAATATTACAGAGTAACTATAATTATAGCCATTAAGAGAGTTTATGAATGAGATTTGTGCACAATGAAAAACTTTTCTTAGTTGTGAAACTATCATTTCAAGAAAGAGAAAGCACCGTATTGCAAAACAAGCAGTATCCCTGAATCTCACTGCAATGTCCATTACATTGATAGAGTGTTCCGTGTTGTTTGAATTCACTGAGAACCTGCTTTGAAAGCAGTGTTGCTTCTGCTTATTTAGAGAAATTGTTTGACTCAAAGCCCAAAAGTAAGTACATCTTGTCCCTTAAAACACCAGCAGGGTATTCATAACAGATATTACTATTTCTGCAATAACATAAAAGTAACAACTGTAGTAAAGAGAAACTGGAAGTTCAGCCAGAGGTCTCTCAAACCTTGCAAGAGAGCCTAATGGTGAATTCTAGCTGACTGTCTCAATGGTGCTTCCATGTCTGTGTATGCTGAAAGTCTGGAGTACATGTCTTGATGATACTTTGCTATCAAAATCTGTGTGTTTATCATCCATCTGACTGTCTGTCTGTCTGTCTGTCTGTCTGTCTGTCTGTCTGTCTGTCTGTCTATCATCATTCTATGCATCTATTATCTATCTATATGTCTATCTACCACCATCATATATCATGTCTCTCTACTTATCAGCATCATTTATCAATCTATTTATCATCAATTTATAATCTATCATCTCTTCATCTGTCTTTCATCTATTGCTACTTATTCTTTTACTTTGCCTATTATGTACTTAATAAACTCACTCATATAAAACTGAAAATGTAGCAATCCATGGATTATTATCTAGCTCTACAAAACAAACAGTTTCAGAAGCAAACAAGTGAAGCAGGTTCTTCCTTTTCTAGTAACTGTGATTTTGACAAAGCAACGAGGCACTGCTGGGATGGCTCGAAGAAACAGGTCCAATTTGTATGCTGAGAATGCATTAGTTCACATCTTTTTTATTGAAAAAAATATGAAGAATCATTTTTCTCCATGAAACATGAAGTATGTGGATCCATAAGCACTTATATTGTAGTCTAGAGTGATTCATCCTTCAGTATCTTCACCAGCTATAAATAAGTCAATAGCGAAAATTAAGGTTTTCTCATATGCAACAAAGAAGTGAATAAGGATAATAAATAAAATCAATGAGAGTGAATTTAAAAAAAAAAAAAAACAAACTACCTTCTTTTGGTGTATCTAATGTGATGACTGGCCAGAAACTCTCAGCACTGATACTGCTTATCACTCTTGATAAAATTAGGGCAATTTAGTTTGATTACAGAAGTCATAGAGGCAATGCTTGTAAATTTAGCATATGTAAGTTTCTGCCTTTAAGGAAAATTAATTCTAATGTAAAGATCTTAAGGACAACCATTCTTTGTGGCCTGGATTTACCAAGAGCTTTGGGGGTTTTTAAGATGAGATTAAAATTTCCCCAATTGTTTGTTTAAGAGGCTTAAAATTTGCTTAACTTTACAGACTGATCTTTTGTGTTGAATAATGGTCACTTGTTGAATATCCCTTGCCACACCTTCCATTGTACAGAAGCATCTGTTCCTTTTTTTGTGTATCCAGGTTTGTCCTCACAACTATACGATTTAATTTCAGGCTGTGTGTCATGAAATATCAGGAATTTACGTTTGTATCATAAAGTTGTTATTCTGAAACATGGTCAACAGTGAGATGAAACTGAAACACCTAGAAAGAGAAACCTTTACAACAGACACAGACACTGCTCTGCTGCAGTTAGGATCCTGACGTCCCTCAGAGGTGAATTTATTAAATTCATACACTGTTGACTGGTAGGGGCACCTGGAAGAGGTTGAGCCAAGTGTGAAGAAGTGAGGTCATTGGATCATGGCCTCTTTCTTCCCTTCACTTCCTGATCGTCATGTGTGATCTCAGTTTACTTCTCTGCAGGGAGCTGCAAGTTGAAATTGACTCAATTTGTTTATATACAGAAAAATCATGTCTTGAAGAAGGCCCTAAACTTCCAGTAGAACTTGCATAAAATTTCACCAACTCAGTACTTGCTTGATTAAAAACTAGAAATGTTTTTATACCCATGGTTTTCTATGTGGCCAAAATACTCAAAGCAATAATGGCTTAAGGTAAGTTCTAAAATCTAAAATGCTATTTATGTAAATAAAAAAAAAGATGAAAGTGATGTCAAGCATGGAGCCAATGACTCTTTTAAAAATATGAAGCATATCACACTCTGAACAGTAATGGGCTACTCAATTGCCTTCTTAGGAAATCTTTCCTGCTACACCCTCCCCTTCACCGGAGCAACTTGCTTCCCTTTGTTCCTCTGAAGAGGAACGTTTACTTTCATGTCAATGTAAATACATAATTTACACATTTACACAAAACCTAGAACCCACAGACCATTTGGAGTGAAAATGTTTTATATTTTTTGTATTTATTGGCTTTATTTTTCATACAATATAGTTTGATTTTATTCCTTCCACTCTTCAGATTGCTATCAGATCCTAAAATACTTCCTACTCACTCAAATTCATGTTCTCTCTCTCTCAGAAACAAAACAAAACTCAAAGCAAACAAATACACCATAAAGGACAAAAACACCAAAACAAAACAATACAGTAACGCAAAAACACACATACACAAAATATGGAATCCATTTTCTGTTGACTAACATAACTATTACTGATAATGGTGTCTGCCTTGGAGTGTCATTGATTTATTTACCCAGTGTTTTCACGGAAAAAACTTATTTTCCCTCTCATATGTCAAGTAAATTACAAATAGCTTCTCCTTCTCAAGTCTGAGATTTTGTTTGTTTTGAACCTGTTCAGGTCTTACATGTGCTATTGCAGTCTCTGAGTTCTTATCAGTCCCCTTCTGTCTGGAAGATACTCCTTTCTTGGAGTCATTCACCATCAGTGACACTTGTAATATTTCTGACTCTTCTTCTGAATAAAATCCAGAATCTTAATTGGAGGGCAATAGACAGCAACATTAATATTGAGTTTCAATGACCATGGATGAGCAAGAAGTAAGGTATAGAGTCTTTTGGATTTATGCCCACCAATAATACTATACCGGTATCTTGTGGCAAATCAATTCTCTGCTTTTGGAGAAAACCACACTTATTTCCATAGTGCAGGTAACAGTTTGCACTCCCAGCAGCAACGGATAAGTGTTCTACTTCCCCAGTGCTCACTGGCATCTTCTGTCAATTGTTTTATTAATCTTGGCTATTCTGACTGGGGTAAGCTGTAATCTCAAAGTAAATGCTCAAATTTATTTCTGAGACTTACTCAATCTGTGTAATTTCAAGATAATCACCAGCTTCCCATTTTTCTCCAAATAAGTTTAATTCTTTCTAATAACTAAATACAGTTCTAGTTTCTCTATGTAGCACATTTTCTTTAGTTCTCTGTTGACAGATATATAAGTAGTTCCATAAATTAACTATTGTTAACAATGCTGCAATAAAGAAATGTGTTAATATCTGTGTGATACATTAAATTAGATTCAGGTAAATATCCAGTAATATGGTAGGGAAATTGTAAGGGGAAATGCTGACCACACCCACTTGGGGGCTGGCACAGGTGATGGTGTCCAAACCCACTTGGGGGCTGGCACAGGTGCCTTTGACCAGGCCTACATGGGCATGGTTAGAGTGACATAGCAAGGTTTTAAATATCAATGAAACGGGCATGCGGCCCTTTTTCCCTCTCCTACCTGGCTGAACAGAACTGGCTCCGTTGTCTGAGTACTTTGTTAATAAACTATCTGTGGTCAGTCTAGTTCTGACTCTAGGATTTCTCTGTATACCTTTTGAACCTATCCTGGCACTGGCTCTCGAGACCAGGCTGGCCTCGAACTCATAGAGATCTGCCTGCCTCTGCCTCCTAAGTGCTGGGATTAAAGGCATGCGCCACCAACGCCCAGCCCACTTTAGGAAATATTTTAATTCTATTTCAAGTCTTGTTTTTTTTTTCCCATATTGATTTCCATGTTGGATGAACTTACATTCTCACCAGAAATGTAGAAGGGTTTGCTTTCTCCTCAATATTGACAAGCAATCTATATTGAACTTGTTTTCTTGACAACTGTCATTTACTGGGGTGAAATTTTGTTCTTCATGGAAACAGAGGAAACAAAGTTTGTAGCTCTTCGACACCAACCTATATGCTCTGGAGCTGGCAAATCCATGTGCTCTTCTGATGAGCTCGTAAATTTCTTACAGGTGTGTATCAGGAACTCATTGAGATGGCAAGTGCCCTTCCAGGACTTTTTTTTTTTTATAGCATTCTCCCCTGGCTTCTGACTTCTAGAGCAGTTCAGATAAATGCCTGACTCACAATGTAGGGCAGATGTTCTATGATATTGCATAGTTTACTGCACTGGAGGTGTAGGGCCCTGGGACAATGGAGCAGACAAAGGAGGCCAACTGAAGTCTGAGGCAATGGCCAACTATAATCTGGATTAACTGTGGTAAATCTGATTATCAATTAATTTAGTATTAAAAAGCAATGAGTTGCAGGGCCATGCATCAACATGGTGAACATTGAAATATATACCACTAAGTGAAAGAAACCAGTATCTAAAGGCTCTTTACTGTGTGAGTGTGAACTATATGACAAGCTGGAACAAGAACACCTGCAATAAAAGGAAAGTATTAAGCGTTTCCTTAGACTTGACAGGTTGGGACAAAGACAAGAGTTGGTACAGCAAAGGAACTAAAAACACCTGCTAAATAATTAATGTGAGATGCATGCCAACAGTCATTAGTCCAGCTCAATAGAATGATAGATTCAAGAGTGACTTGTAACACAGATTGCTGGATCTAATGTGTTGATACAGTTCCATCAGGATCAAACATACACCGGCTCTGCTATCAGAGGTTGACAAATATTTAGAGAGACTGTTAAATCTAAGGTAATAGATAATTGAAGTGAGACCAAGAAAATGTCTATCAAAATGCAATGCATTGAAAAAATTTCCTAAGTTTATTTATGTTTAAAAGTATATCTCACACTACCCTCCTTTCTTCCTCACATGATCTTTTAATTATATACCTGCTCCCTTCCATCTATTTAATTTTTTTCCATTTTTAATTTTTTTATTTCATTTTACATTCCAACCACAGTTCTCTCTCCCACCCCTCTCACTTTCCCCAGTCTACTCATCCTCACAGGTAAGGGATCCCATGAGGAGTTAACATCATCTGGCACAATAGGTTGGGGCAGGGTCAGGGGCAGGGTCATGCCCCTCTCCCATGCATTAAGACTGAGCATGGCATCTAATCATAGGGAACAGGCTCCAACAAGCTAGCTCGTGTACAGGCATTATATCTGATCTTACTGCAATTGGGCATGGAATCTTACCCTAAGTAATGGTCCCCAACAAGCTAGCTCATGTTTCAGGTATGTGTTATGGTCCTACTGCCAAGGGCCCTTCTCATACTCCAAGCTTCACAATTGCCAGGCACATACAGAGGGCCTAGTTCAGTCCTCTAGGGTCTCCACAGTGGCAGCTCTAGAGTTCATTAGTTTTTACGAATTGGGTTCAGTTGTGATTTAAACTTATGAGTTATGTGATTACATTTGTGTATCTATACACAGAGTATGTTCTCTCCATGTTGACTTATAGCTCATATTAAAGGAAATAAAATAAGCTAGTGGTATAATATGTAAGTGATAGAGATAATTGGAATAAGTGACACATGACTTCCCAGAGATAAATTTTCTCTTATGTCCTTTCTCTATTTCCTGTAGTAAAATTATTTATACTTTCTCCCTTCCTCCAAATTTCAGCTCTCAAAATTTCCCAAGTCGGTTGGGCAGTTTTCATTAACTTCATATAAGAATAGACATAACTGAGAAGGGGATATCTCAGCTGAGGAATTGCCCAAGATTGGATATGTCCATGGGTTACTTTTTCCGTAGTAATTGACTTAAGAGGACCACACCCACTGAGGGCAATGCTAATTCTAGGCAGGTGAACTTGAACTTCATAAGGAAGCTAGCTGAACATGCCAAAAGGAACAAGTCAATACTCAGGATATCTTCCTAGATTCTGCATCAGTTTCCTTCCCTGGGTTTGTGGCATGGCTTCTCACAAATGATGAACTATAAAATGTAAGTTGGAAATGAACCCTTTCTTCTCCAACCTGCTTTTGTTCATGGTGTTTAGGACTGCAACAGAAACCAAACAAGGAAGGGAAGAAGAAAGGAAGGAAGGAAGGAAGGAAGGAAGGAAGGAAGGAAGAAAGAAAGAAAGAAAGAAAGAAAGAAAGAAAGAAAGGAAACAAATGACAACTTTGGATGATCATTGCCTAAGTTTTTCTGTTGAGTTAATCTACTGCATCTTGATGGCATTCATGGTAGGTGTAGGCGTCTGTTCTTACAGTTGGCTAACATTTAATTTAAGCTCATTTTTCAATGGTAGAGATAATTGTGTACCTACTCATTTCTAAATACAGCTTGTTGGTTTATGTAGTCCCCTTTAGGTAACTAAGGTAACAGTGTTTGTGACCACTCTCCCACATCCTGTCTCTCTGGGAGTCAAGTGACTCACAGAAGAAGCAAAGGCAAGCAGTATGATGCTTCTGTGAAAATGGCTGACCCTTTCTGTATATCCTGAGAGACTTACTGACTACTTTGCAAACCACAGTATACATTGTTTGTGGGGTTCTTACAGACCCCAAATCAATAATGAGCTATGAAAAAATTAAAAGCCTGGATGGATTTCCTCTTGAACAGGCAGTAGCCCAATACCTGCTGCTGACGGGAGTTATTAAATTCCCTCAGTAGAGAGCACACGTGGTTTCAGCACAGCCCCTGCATTCTACTTGGCACCTACCTCATGGCCAGAGTTTTCATATCATCTACGCTATGCAATTTGAACTGAAAAACATTCTTAGCAGGTTTTCTTTTACATCTTAATTTGGTCTATGTGATGAATAATTTTGGTCATCTACTTAACAGGAGGGCACACCTGCAAGGCACACCTGATCTAGACAAGTTTAACCAGTGAGAATGTCTAAGAAGGATTTCTCTGACCTACTGATGTGAGCAAAACCAATAGCTAGCTGGGTTTGGGTCCTGGGCTATTTGAAGAGGAGAAAGAGAGCTGTATGCAAACATGCATTCATTTTTGCCTGCCTCTTCACTGTGGATACAATGTAGCCAGTTGCCTCAAGCCCTGACACTAGTTTTTCTCATTTTTAAAAACCATTTTTTGACTTTTTTTTTGGTTTTGATTTTGTTTTGTTTCTTTGTTTTTTTATTTTTTGTTGCTTAAAAAAAAAACCAAAAAAAAAAACAAAAAACTTTGTTTGTTTGCCTTTGAGACACCTGGCTGTCCTAGACCTCTGAAACACACAGAGATCCACTTGGTTTGCCCTCTTTCCCAAAGCTGGAATTAAATGGTTGTATGTACCACTAACCCTGGCCTACCTAGTCTTCCCAATTGTGATGTTTTAAACACACACACACACACACACACACACACACACACACACACACACACACACACACAATTTTCCCTTGAGTTGGTTTTGTTAGAATATTTTAAAATAGTAATAAAAAATCAAGTTGCACAGTCACTATAATAATTGATCACCTTCCATAAAGAAGTCCTTGTCATCACTGTCTTATTAGTTCTCAATTTCTAATTCACTTTTAATTTCACCCTGGTGCGCTTATAATCTGAATAAGTAATATCTCACAAGGCAGAGTTTCCACCACACTGTCATGTGTGCTGTGGTGATCAGTGGGGATCTGTGTAGGAAGCAGTGTCTTGATGAAAAGTATCCTGTTATTTACAAACATAATCTTTTTATGGGTCTGTATATCACAGTTTGAAAAACCTTTGTCTTCACTGCTACATACAGGCATCTTTTATAGATCGACTATAAAGTAGATGTTTAACCAATCAACCATAAATTGTTTTTTCTTCAAATATATTTCCAGAAGGTATCTATTCCTGTTTATCTCACCCTCATTCCTCTTGTGCTTACAACATTTAAAGAATTCGTGTAATCTTTAGTTTCTATGTGGCAATGACACTGGTCATTAGCCTGAACAAAATGACCAAATTTTGATAATGTTCATTGCTGACTTCCGAACAATAATTTGTGTAGTTTCTTTAGAAGTGGTATGTTCCCTAATTTCAGAAATGTCCTCTTAAAAATGATTTTTAAATATATTTACATGGCTATGTGTATGCCTTCATCAGTTTATGACGAATACTCAACCTCAGTAGGATTTTCCTCACTATTATAAAATTATAAATTATAAAATATTTTAAAATATTGATATTCAATCTTAGTTTGCTCTTGTCTCATGTCAATTGTTTGATGAATAAGATTTGTCTGGTTGTAGTTATATAACTCAATATAAAATTGCAGAATTATGCAGGTATCTATTGGTCCAAGGTACTACAGAATGACCGTAACCATCCAGCCACAAGCACTTTATTTATCTCTGCAAAGAATTCATAGGAGTCACAGAGGAGACAATTGATCTTTATTCTCAGCTTCCCAATGCCCCAAGAACCCATCTGACTGGCAGGTCTGATTTCATTTCTGGAATTATGGTTACAATGGGAAATATGCTCTAGTATCACCTAGTCCAAAGTTTCTGTGACAGATATTTATGCTCTTACAGTTTTTAGTTATAAATCATATATAGCACTGCTCATTGTAAAATTTTATGACATAAAAGTCGATTCTGTGACTTATATAAGGTTTTCCTAAATTTACACTTTTGGTTGCAGAAAGAAATATACTGGGTCCCTCCAATTTGGGTTAGATTGTACAGTAGTATTAACTGTGTGTAGGGATATATATATATATATATATATATATATATATATATATATATATATATATATATTTGGTTAATAAAATGAAAGAAAATGTTCGAAGCTACTATTAGGTAAAATTTTATACTAACTAAACTATCATGTTCTGTGTGTGTGTGTGTGTATGTGTGTATGTGTGTGTGTGTGCATGTGTGTATATATGTGTGTGTATGTGTGTGTGTATTCTGTGTGTGTATGGGTGTGTATGTGTGTATGTGTTTGTGTGTTTGGTGTGTGTATGTGTATATGTGTGTGTATGTGTATTATGTGTGTGTATGTGTGTGTGTATATGTGTATTATGCGTGTGCATGTGTGTATGTATGTGTGTATGTATGTGTATGTGTGTGTATGTGTGTATGTGTGTTGTATGAGTGTGTATATATGTGTGTGTGTGTATATTCTGTGTGTGTATGGTTGTGTGTGTGTATGTGTGTGTGTGTGTGTGAGTGTGTGTAAGTGTATTTGTGGGTATGTATGTGTAAGATTGTACTCTAGCAAGTGTGTGCATGCGCATGTGTGTGCATGAGTACATGTTCTGTGGTGCAAACCTGTGGTTGTTGTGGCTCATGTTTGTGGCTGGGAGGGGATATATGGATTGTGAAATGGCAGTAAAGATGCTAAGGAGATGTCAGATACACAGAACAGTGTCAGAAGGGCAATCCAGAGAATACTGAAGGCACCAAGTTTCTTCTTCAAGATTCTTAAATACCCCAACCAACAAGGGGAGAATGATAAAAGACTTCTTTATCAAAATACAAGAAAGAAACAGACCTTCTTCCTTAATTCTCCAAACAGGTGTTATCTGACCTTTAGGGTTAAGAGCACCCATACCTCAGACCAAGTCTCTTGTTATTAAGTTAAGACATCCATGACTAAGACCAAAGCATCCTGTAGGAGCCACATCTTAGACCTTTAAGTCTTATGAGTGCAGCATTGGAAGAGTAAAGATAGTTTTGAACTCTCTGACCTTAAGCCAAGATGAAAACCTTTTTTTATGGGCCCAACATGTGGGTATGAGTGTAAATGCTCTATCACACATGCCTGTGGAGGCTGAGCAGAATGGTGGTTGTCTTTGAGACTCTCTTCCTTATTGCCTTGAGATAGGGACTCTCAGGGAAATGTGGCTCCTTGTTTCTATGTGACAGCCTGTAGGCTTTTGTGATCAGCTTATCTATAGTCCCTCAAAGCTGGGTCACAGGCACACAGAGCTTTGCTAATCCCTTTCCATGGCTGCTTGAGATTCAAATCAGGCTCTCATGTATGTAGTGTATTTGCCTTTATGCACTAAGAAAATTCTCCAGATTCATGCTATTGTTTTTCTGATGAATTCAGCATAGCAGGGGATATTTACATCCTATTGTTTGGGGGACATGTAAAAATAAAAATTTCAAAGATGACCATAGAGGTAGTTGATTTCCCTAAACCTATTTTCTTAATCCTAGCATATAATCAAGTAAAAATTCAAGATGCCATTGATTTGCAAAGGGTTACTAATTTGACTGACTCATTTAAGAGTTATTTGCAGAACTATGACAGTGATTATCTGAATGGGATGTGTAAAATAACTTTTGAGCTTTGGATTTACATAGGTTTGAAATTACACTGTGAGAGAACTTTTAATTCATTGAGCAAAGTCACTAGCATTGTAAACATTGCAGAGTCCCAGCTGAAGCAAGTGATCAAAAGTGTTTCTAAGCATGTTTTATTCATTTTGATCAAAATGCTTATTGCTTAAAATATTAGATATGCCTGTTATTCATAAAATAAATAAATGGTCTAATACGGATTTAATTACATATTGCTTTCAAACATAATACCTCATTTGGTGTACCACTAAGATTGGTACATTTATATACTTCATGACAATTATAACTAATACATACAATTAAACATTGAAAAGAAAAGAAAAAGATTCTAGTAATGACAGATTTGCACAAGTGACTGAGGTTTTAATGATTCATAATGACTTGGCAAATTCATAAGAACTAATATAATCAAAAAGTTGTTGCTGACATAATTGTGTGCACAATTAACCATCATATTATTATAAAATCTGTTTGCTTTGAACATGACAAGTTTGTTATTGTAACATAGGCATGATTCTAACTACACATTTTAGAATAGGGGGGGAAGAATCTTTTATTCATCAATTCAGAGTAGATTTAACTATTTTATAGCATTAATTCAATACTATACATACTGTGCTATCCACAACCTAAGTGTAATTTCTTTGAAAGATTCAGTAATTTTGAATATTTCAAATGGAAACTTTGTCTCAAATGGACATTTTAGTCTATCAAGTAGGTAGGAGGACCAAATATTGAGCTTGAGTGCTTGAGAAGTCTGCACTACCTACCATTTAGTATAATATTTTGACACTGACATTTCAAGTTTAAAATGAAGGAAGGAAAATTCATTCCCAAAGCAACGAAGGGAATCACTTTTACAAAGAGTAAGTGATTAGTAAGACAGTTTTCAGAATAATGCAATGACCAAGCTCTTTCAGTATCTTATTAACAGAAACATATGGGAAAGTGCTCCTGTGAACATTTGAGATGCTGGGTTTAAACTACCCAACATTTCTACAAATTGTAACAGATAAAACTTAACCATATTAAGAGTATAAATAGTATAAATTCACAGCAATAAACCCTACCTAAGACAGTGGCATTTTTGTCTTGGGAGTAAAAAGTACCTTTCTAATTAAAATTAAGGTCTACAATAAGGGTGTATTTATTTCTGGTAATACTGTGTAATTACTTATGGCTTGAAAATGAAAAGTTTTGAGAAGTGAATCTACTACTGTCAGTATCTTTGCATAATTTCTAGTTTTAGTCTAAATACTTAATACTATGCCCACAGATAATAGTAGCACTCATCAATTATCAAATAAGCTTCATTTCGCAAGAGATGAAGACTATTATGAAGATACACAACTCTTGAGGATGTAGAGAATAAGAAAGTGGTCATGGCATATAACTCCTACACCTAAAGCTCAAGAAAGATCAAAGAGACATCACACATTTATGAGCCAAAATACCAGGATTACTGTGGGTAGATAGTGTCTTTTAGAGATGACAAGAAGGCTATACCCATGATATATTAACAATATGGGTACCTAAACAAGACCTACATAATGACAAAACTATTTGAAATGCTAACATAGGCCAGAGTAATCTCAAAAGGTCCCAATAAAGAGGTAATGATAATCAATGACATCTGAGATGGGGAGAATTAGTTTTCTTTAAGAATGAACTCTATGATAGGTTATCCAACCCCAAATGTTCATCCCTAAGCACATAGAGTCATAAGCAAACCAAATGGACTCAGTAGGACACACACACACACACACACACACACACACACACACACACACACACACACACACACACACAAACTCACACGGTTAAAATATAGGAAGTTATCAAGAAAAAAACAGAGAGAACTCCAGCTGGGAATATGAGAAGATGGCTAATGTCTATCAGGTAGGAAATTGACACAGGCACCTTTCTTTCTGCCTACAAACTTTCTGTTCTAATGACTCTTAAACTTGTAGCCTCTGCATGTAGATGCTGTGATTAGTGCTGTCAGCTGCACAGAATTCAGTCATTTCACAGATGGGCCTCCAGACATGCCTGTATGGAATTATTTTGATAATGTCACCTGAGATGGAAGATCAGCTCTCTGTAAGTGTTGTCATCCTCTAACTGTGATTCTTGGCTGTATAACTGAAGGAATCTCACAGAGTATCCCAACACACATTCATTATTCTCTGCCTCTAAAGGTGTACTGCCTAAGTAGGATTGGAAATCTGTTTCCTTCACTCAGCTATGCTGACATTACACACTAGGTTCCTTGAGTCTCATAGACACTTGCAAATGATTTTCGTTTGTCATCTGTAACATTCTGTAGTTCTACAATCGTTTAGTTTACTTTCTATTGCTGTGCTAAAACACAATGAGTGAAGCAACCTGTGGAGGAAAGGGTTAATTTCAGCATACAGTTGTCATCTTTTATGATGGCCAGTCAGGAAAGAGACTCAAGGCAGGAACCTGGAGGTAAAAGCAGAAGAGGTCATAGAAAAAGACTGGTTCCTCTGGTGTGCTCCTGTCTCAGACATTCCAATATCACACAGGGCTTGCAACCACCCCGAGTTTGAGCAACCCTTTCACAATGATGCACAGCAAAATGTCTCCTTTTCACTTTACATAGCTCTATGATACCTTCACCCCATGAGTATTGGCGTTACCATCTTTCAGTATGCATTCATTATTTGTAGTAGCTACATTCCATTACTATCTAGTTTCTTCAAACACCTGATGTTTATTTTAATTTTCTTGGTTTGAGTAGTTATAATTATTTCCAAGCTTGGAAAAGTTTGTGATTTAGCTTTCCATTTCTGTAACAAAGTATCTCAGACAAAGAAATTAATAGTCAAGTTTATGTTGGTCATAATTTCACTCCATACTTTGTTATCTACATTGTTGGACCTTGTGTATGGCAGCAAGTTGTAGTCTGTTCCCCCTGTGACTTCTGAAAAGTGAAATAGAGAGATGAGAATATAGTTCCACAAATCCCTTCCAAGGATTTCTCCAATATTTAAACTCTTGAAGTCCTACCATTGACCCCGTGGACCAAACTAAAGACCAAGCCTTTGGAGCATAGGCTGTTATTAATTTCCAGATTCCCATACATTATAATACAAACTATAATGCACTTAATAGAATGGAACAGCAATAAATTCTTCCTGCCATGAAATTTTAAAAGAGAGAAATCTTTCACATTCTTTGTTTCTTATTTTCCTTTAAAATAAGTAATGTTGGCACTAATATCTACATCTTTCCTTTAACCTCATTTTTTGACAATGGTTCTGAAGCTAGGGGGTAATTTTGTAACTACAGGGCGACAATCATATGCTTAAAATACCAAATTCTAAGAATGGCAGGAAAAATGACAAAGAGTAATTAGGTTTCTGAGAGATTTTCTGACATTCTAAATTAGCTCTTAAATATTAATACCAGAGTTCTTGTTAGATGACAAAAACACACTGATATGTTTTGTGTTACACATTTTTGCTTTTTGTTGTTGTCTTATTTTTCTTCTTTAGTGTCATGGGAAACGAAACCATTACTGTTGGATTCAATTATTCTCCAGCAGAGTATCACAAAATGCCAAACAGTCAGGATGAGCTAGAAGAATACATTGATAATTAGATTTTAAATGGTAATTGTCTCATAGTTCTTAATGGTTTTATTTTCTTTTGCTGTGTCTGTTCTCTTACCCCTGTAAACATATGGTATGGGTTACTATTATGCTGTCAAGTTATAATTCTGACACCAGCATCTAATTGCTTTTCTGGAGTTTCACATCTATACCAGACTTGCACACATATAGTCACATTCTAGGCCAGAGTAAAGAGAGAGAAACACACAGAGATTAAAGAAGTCTGTCACGTTCTTTTGGATTGTCAAGTAGGAAATATGCAGAGAAAGCTACAAGGCTGAAAATTAAAAATGCTAACATGTATAAAGTTGTAGCCATGAGATGGGAGGTCACTGTGGTACAGGATTTTTTCCTCTTCCTTGTCCTTTTCTCTTAAGCTTTTCAGCTGATCATATGATTATCCCTATTCTATGAAGGGTATTCTATCTTACTCAAATTCTACTAATTTAAATGTTATATCTTATATGAATTATGCATTCACCATAATATCTAGGCTACTTTTTGACTTGGCACCTATGTATTATGACTTCGCTCAGTATTAAACATATGATGTATACTTAAATATGAAATGTGATTATGTATAGGGTGTATGTGACTATGAGCATGTGTCTGTGTGTGTGACTATGTGCATTAATGTGTAACTGTATGTCTCTCTCTCTGTCTCTGTCTGTGTGTGCATGAGTGTGTGTGTGTGTGTTCACATGTGTGTTTGTATTTGTGAATCTAACTTGTTTTCTGATTTCATAAGGGTAGTAGAATATCTCAATGTTTACAAGAAAAACGATTCTGATTTTTACATAATATTTGTTTCTTTCATACTGAAACACTAAGCAGATAACAAGTGGATATGTAACCAATCCTTTTGTTCTACCTGATTTTGTCTTGTCTTGTTTGGACAATAGATATGTGACCAAGTACTATTTTGGATGTTTTTGTGAGACTGTCTTTTTATAACAATATTTATATTGGCAGAGGTGTCATCCTTTAGACATGAGTGTTACATTCATCCAATCAATAAGCCTTAATGGGACCAAGATTCAGCTCACCCGTGGAGTAAGTAATTATGTGATAAACCTTAAATGTCAACAGTAGAAGTAACATTTTCTTGCTGCCTGTTTTCTGGCCCTTGGGGCAGATTTACAACACATTTGTTTTTAGGACTTGAACCCCTTTTTATAAACATAATTTTGATCCTACTTCTTTATAAAACACTATTTTTTCAGTTATGGACCATTAATATCTGATTTTTATGAATATGTTATTCTGGAAGATTAAGATGCCAAGGCTTTCACTATTATCACTATATTACCAGTTTCACACATTATCAATATAGATGTGAAACAGATTATCACTGAACTTCACAGAGAAAGTTCTCTTTGTTGTTGAAAATTTCTATTTCTTATTAAACTATTGTGCAGTGGCATTTATCTGCCAAGGTTTTCTCTTTTGTTTTAATTTACTCAACTGAGTTTTCTTCTTTAGTTTATTTTCATTTAAACATTGTAAACATTTACTTTCTCTTTATGAAGAACCATTTTTTTATTTTTCAAGCTTTCCATTATTCTTTCTCAAATTCAGCACTGCCTTTAAATCCATGGGAAGTCAGACTTTTCTACTTCTCACAGACACTATGTCTGAAACCATGTTAGCAACAGAAGCACATAAAAACAACAAAAATTATGTTGAAAATTATTTAAGTTTGTGTGATGAAAACACAATAGACTATTGCAGACCGTGGAATTATATAAAAGTTTTGTCCATGATGATATCATTCTTCACAAATGTTCTGAGTCTTCCCCAAACAATTCATTTTACCTGGTGGATATGTTTGTGATTATTATACCAGTCATTTTGTCAAGTAAGAGTAAGTGGCTTATAATCACATGTATATAAAACAGATAATCATTTTTTAGTTATCTGTCTGTGTGACACTTGGGTTACTAATTTCATTTTCTGAACTCCAATGTCTTCATCCATATTATAGAGAAATAACTAACAGGATATCAGAAAGCAACACTGAGAGGAAATGATGGAAATTATTGACAAGAAAACATTGAGAGGAGCAGCTGTTAATCACACAACACAACATTCAATAAATAGCAATGTAATTGTTAATGAGAATTTAATAGTGGTAGAAATATACTGAGATGTTCCAAACATTTATGAGAAAAGCAATTTTAATCTTGGGTCTTTATTTGGTGACTCCATAGTACAGTTGTGTACAGGGAACACAGTATATAATAACGAAGGAAGAATGTCTTAGAGATTTTTCTAGAAGCCTTTGTATTATGTTAAGTGAAGGAAGATGAAGGCCTGTTTCTGATGTATATATGAGCCCCAAAGAAGATGAAATGAATGTATTTATAAAATATATTGGATTGAATATAAAATTATATGGGATGTATAAAGACAAACTGAAGGAAAGAAACCAAATATAGACTTTTCCATAGTTCAGAAGGAAGAGCAAGAAGAGAAGAAACAGCCATATTCTTGTTATTGCAGGGTCCAAGGAAAAATTATTCATCTGTTGCATATGTAATTATTAATAATTTCCTAGAATTAATTGAAATTGGATGGTATTCATTTCTAGTTACTGCTATAACCACTAGGGAGGCTGATAAAACAAACAATATAAGCTTATAACTTTTCATTTCTGGTTATAGGAATTCCCGAATAGATCTTACTGTGCTATGATCAAACTCTTGTAATTTCTTCTCAAACTCAGGAAGAAAATCTGGTGTTTTGTTTCCTCTTGAAAGTTAGATATTATTTCATGCAACATTGAAGGAGACCTGTCTCTTCTGTGCCACACTCTTTAATTTATGAATCTATGTGGTGATATTAGACCCACCTTCATAATGAAAGAAAATGTCCTTATTTTCAGATTAGGTGATAAATATCATTTATATCTCCAATTTAAACTTCTTCTTCTGTACCCACCCCAGAGAAGAAGTCAGACTTCAGGGTGAAACGTAAGCATGGCTAGAAGGATGTTAATCATATTAGAAAGATATCCTTTGCATAGGTAATGAGAAGATTCTCATAGAAAAAAAATGAGAGTTGTCATGAAATAAAAACACAATGTCAGAGGGAATGAGTGATGGAAGAGAAAAGTGCCAGTGGACTCAAAACTTTCTAATAAACTTCATTCCTCATGCATGTATGAAGAATATTTATCTCGGAGATTCTCAGGGAGAATCATGTTTAATGCTTTCTTTATAATTGAAATCTAAATATTTTAAAACATTTGAAAATTAGTGAAGCTTAATAATATTGTGCTATAATATCACTAATATAACCAAAAGCAATAGCAACATGCATTTTTTTTGTTTTTTCGAGACAGGGTTTCTCTGTGGCTTTGGAATCTGTCCTGGAACTAGCTCTTGTAGACCAGGCTGGTCTCAAACTCACAAAGATCCGCCCGCCTCTGCCTCCTGAGTGCTTCGATGAAAGGCGTGTGCCACCATCACCTGGTACAACTTGCAATTTAATAACATGTGGTTCATTATAAATTTACCTGATACATAAAATTCTTGCAGTGTCTTTAAATAGTGATTTTAAAAGTAATTAAGATGTACAATGTCATAGTTTTTGATGGTAAAAAAAACTTTTACATAATTCACAAAATAGATCAAATGCACAGTCTGTACATTATGATGACTACTTATTTAATTTCTCACTTTATTCGAAGCATAATTTTGACTTCTAAGGAAGAGAGCAATCGAATAAGAAGTGCCTATGCTCACTTTTTGTACTATGTACGTTAGTGGCATCATTTAAGCTCTAATTATGCATGAAATTACATTGGGTTTCTTGCTAAATGCAAAGGAAGAAATGTTTTCATGATGCATTCTTTCTATAGAAAACATTTCTAAAACTGTACTGCTGATACAGCTCATCAAATAAACCATATGAGATGAAATATATGTGAGGAAAACACTAATTACGGAGATTTCCTTCCCTATATACACATGTCCACTCTCCACTAATGTCAATCACAAGGAAATATTTTTCTGCAGAATGCCCCTGGGTAAAAGGCATAACTGCCTTTTTCTTTCCATTAGAGACACAATATTTTTTTCTCCAAATCATTAGCAAGTTGCATTATTGCGTTTTCCATATGAAGATCAAAACCATGCTGTTTATAAAAACATACCAGCTAAATTGTTCAGCTGATGTTTGTACAACAAAATGTGATCTTGAAAAGGATGATGTATGTTTGTATGTGTTTATGTGTGTATGGTCATATGCATGTATTTACATGATTGTATGTGGAGGCCAGATGTTGATGATCACGGTCTTCCTCATTCACTTCACACTTTATTTATTGAGATAGCATCTCACTTACTTGAAGCCAGAACTTGCTGATTATGGTAGAGTCCTTTGCTAGATTGCTCTGGGAATTCCCTCTTTACCCCATTCAAGCACAGGAATTTATTTGGATGCTAATCCAAACTTTGGTCCTCGTGTTTGCATGCCAACTACTTACCTAGTAAACTGTTACCCAGCCCATGGGATGTTTTGAAATTCTTTCCTTTATGTTGGTCTTGCATTCTCCATGCTGCCCTTTTCTAGTCACTGATTTTTCCAGTGAATTTTAGCCAAAATTTACTAATCATGTCATGTAAATGTAGCTTACTTGATTTCTTTATGTGCAGTATGTAAATAATTATGTTAAAACTTTCTGGTACAATATATACTATACAGGTGTTCTCAATGTTCTGACAACTCTGCAGCATACTAATTGAATTTATGACTCACTAAATGTTTAGAGATTTCACCATGCTGTGGCAAAATGTGAAATCATCGTCAACACTAAAAAACATTTCAGTTAATACTATTATTCTCACTCTTGAAAGAAAATAGAATGGAAACTAATCTGTATTTTATGCCGAAAATACATATAATTTAACTGAGGTTAGCCTGCTAGCCCTTAAAGCATTTGTAAAAGGAAAATATAAAAAGCACACCAACAAAGAATGCATTTCCTTTGGAAAAAGTAAAAATTACTTAAAATTATGTACATAAGGATAATTTTTTGTGTGTATTATGCCATATTCTAAAATATTGTAGGTTCCAAAATACCATTGCAAAATACTTCAGGCATGGCATTGCTCAAGACTTTTGCCCATTATGTTATTGATGTCATGATATAGGATAGAGATGACTTGATAACTACATGATATAAAGTCAACATTTATTTTATTGTCTTAATATTTGCTGTCTACATCTTCTGAGCATAGACAATGTTATATTACTTAGTCTGGTCTTGGAAAACACTTGATATAACTCAAAACTATAGAATTATTTTTTCTTGATCTTTCACAATTTACCAATAGGTCCTTAAAATTTTGTTTATCTTTGTAGCAGACTTTCACAAGATTCACAATGTTTTGAAAAATGATTTTGCAGACACTTGATTTTAGCTACAATTGATGGGTGAGAAGTTGGCCTTAAAACAAAAGCAGAAACCCAAAACGAACCTTCAATTGTAGAGATTTTCTTAAACAAGGTATGTGAATTTGTATTGCAAATGTACAGAGTCTGCCATCCACATATATGTGTGAGTGTGGGGTTGTATTTCTGTCTTTTTCTCTGTCCCTTCTGCAGTTATGGTGTTCAGTGGTAGGCAGACATTCTACCTATGAGCTATGTTCTTGACATATCCTTTTTGTTTTTACTGTTTAAAAACCTTATTAACAAAAAAACCCTTATTAACAGAAAGATCTCTTACTTACATTTTATACCTTTAATATAATTATTGTCTTTTCTCACCAAAAAGGACATAGCAGCCTCTCATGAAATCTTTGTAGAAGTGTGTTGAAAAGAGTTTTAGTCTTTATAATACTTAGTTTGTGCAAACAGTGAATGAAAGCTCAATATAACAGAATATTCAGTGGTTTCTCTAAACAACAAAAGATGGAAGTAAATATCCATTGATAGGTGACTGTTTAAACTACTTTTAAGCATTGAAAGGTATTGTCCAAAGCTTTGTATTAATGTTGAATAGTCACAAAGAAATAAAGTTAAATAACTAAGAAAACTTTAATATATTTCCATTTGTATAAATTGTGCACTACAACTCAATCCTCTCAATGGATATTGGCTTTGATTGTAAATCTTTTTCCAAAGAAGACATTAGAGGTGACCATGTAGTATGCACCTTAACATTTGCTTAGAAAAAAACACAGAAGCTGTTCATACTCACAAAGAAACCAATTTAGTCTTCACAGTTCAGTGCTGTTTATCCTATTTTGAATAGCCTTGGAGTTGCTTTTCTTGTTCTATTAAGCAGTACTGAGAAAATTGCCTGGTTCCCAGTCAACTCTTCCTTTATAGCCCAGCCAACGTTGAGACAAAACACAGGTCAAAGATTCTGTGACCTGTGTGTGATTCACCTACCTCAGATTCCTGTGTATCTAGGATTACACATGTTCCACCAGGTCTAGCAGCTTCTCACCCTCTTCTGAAGCAAGGATGGGATAATGCCAAAGGCCATAGCTAGTATTGCCTTCTTTGGAACTAAAGCTACCATGATTATAAAATTTACAACCTCATAAATGATATGTCTGATAAACTTTTGAACAAGGGGGACTAGGTTGTAAAAAACAAATCACTGATTATATTGTCTTAGGCAAGGCTCTGTGTATGTCTTTCCTCTGAAAATTCCTGCAGGATTAGGAGCCAGTAGAGATCCATTATGGAAGGTGTGGAGAAAAAGAAGGTTTCAGAACAGAATCTTGCCACCTGGAGGGAGGAAAGAGGCTGTCATGACGCAGGAAGGAAATCAAAATTACAAGAATCAGGAAGATGCTGAAAACTACAAGATTCACAGATTTGCACGTCACAGTTTTACAAACAGTAACATTTGCTGGGGGAAAAGAGACTCTGTTATTAGCAGAGTGGTGTTCAGTGAGCTCAAGATGCAAATTTTGGAAGTCATCATCTATGCTTGTGTGATGCAGCTGCCTTGAATCACTCATACTCCTGTCTCTAACTTTCACCTATTCTTCCAGAATAAACCAAATAAACTACTAGCTGAACAAGACAGACTTGAGTAGAATAATCCCTTGATTTGCCGTTGGTGTCATGTCTTGTGTAAACCAAAGTTTATTGTATCTCTGGGGAAAAAAAAATCACACAACTGAAGACAGAGTTTCTGACCTACCAAGTCCTGCAGCACCCATCACACAACAGACCCATACACAAGTAGAAAGGCTTTATCAGATGCATTCTATTTCAGTCACGTGTAAACCTCTGGTATTACCCAAAATAGAGCTAGCCACAGTAAGATAAAAAAAAAGTTATAAAAGACACAAGTTAGAGGCACAGACAATGAGAAATGCTAATATTAATTGATAAAGTGCAGAAATTTTTTCTCTCATATTTCAAAGAGCAGAACTTTTACAATAGTAGTGAACTGTTACTTAATAGCCACGAGATAGACACTGTTTCTGAAGGATTTTCTGGCAAACTCAGTGGTAAAAGGGAAAAAAGAATGTTAAGTCATTAGAATGAAAAACCCGGCATATATTAAACAAAATTAGCTACCAATGAGATTAATACCAAATACCTGAAATGAATATATATTCACTTCAAACACCATTATTCAAATTAACATTATTAGCTTTCAACAAAAACTGTACTGAAGGCAAGGTGTAAATGAGTCTACCAGAACCAAGATAAATGATAATTAGCTATTTAATAGGGAAGCACTTATACAGATAAGAGTAAACAAGCACCATGGTCTTTCTGCTCCAGAAGATTCCGTCTCTGTCCTTCTGATGCCTTCTGAAACTGAAGAGAGCAGGCCAGCCCCTCTTCTACAATTATGATGGGTCACATCTGCACCTGAAATCATTTTCAAGTCGTGTGACCACCACCACAAGTTGACTGGCAAGGCAAGATGCCACTACATTACAATTGGGACCAAAATGGAAAAAAAGTAACAAACAAGCTACCTTGTCATTAAGTTTTGATCAAGTATAATATCATAGATAGTGGGTTATCAGACTTTCAATAACAATAGTTACTATTAAAAATATATTGGTGCAAAGGGGTCAAGACCATTTTGCAGCTACTCACAGAAACAGCAAACCTGAATTAGTGGGAGCTCACTGACCAGCACTGACAGTGTAGGAGGCCTGCCCAGGACCAAACTAGACCCCCTGAATGTGGGGGACAGTTATTTGTCTTAGGCAGTCTGTGTGGCCCCTGGCTTGAACTGACTTTAGAGGACATTTTCTTTAGAAGAATTACTTGCTCAGCCTAGATATGGAGGAGGGGCTTGGTCCTGCCTCAAAGAGGTGTGACAGACTCTGTTGACACCCAATAGGAAGATTTACAATCTGTGAAAAATGGATGGTGTAGGTTGGAAGGAGGGGGACCATAGGACGGTAACTGGGATTCGAATGTAAAATAAAAATGATTGTTTTTCAAATAAAAATATGATAAAAAAGGACATTGGGCATATTGGAATATGAAATGTGAGAACTAATACAACAATTCTAGGACACAATCACAAAGAGATGAGAGAAACCACTGTTAAAGATTAGGTTTATCACGGATGGTTACATTGGTTGGATCCAAAGCTGAAGTAAGACTCAACAAGCATCAAGAAATTTCAATAAAATGGCTGAAACTGAACAGGAAATAAATCAGTATGTACAATATCAGAGAATATGGAACCTTCAAACTCATAAAAAAGGAAATATGCATATAATTTTAATATAAGTAAATAAATAAAGACAACATGAAAGGAAAGAAGACATTTGAATGGATGCAAAATATATTATAATATATCAAACTATGAACTTGGGCAACAGAAGACAAAAAAGAAGGCTCACAAGAAAAACTCAGAAGACAAAAAAAAGACAGTTTACAAGAAAAATACCCAAGAAACAACAAATTGCAGAAAACTAAAATGGAAGAGAAGTAGAAGTGGGAAGAAAATGGTTTCATGAAATTAGGAGACAGAATTAGAATAGATTTTCTGTCAAAACATATGCCAGTAAGAAATATGAAGAAATACTTAAAATATAAAGGAGAAACCTGCACTCATATTTATCAAATTGTATTTCTAAAATGACATCTTCTAAACATTTACAAACATGTATAGCTTCATTATACTCTAGGTGTACAAATCCCACAATAACAGTGACATTAACTTCTACAAAGAACAAAAGAAGGAAAGTTTTCTGGATTCATGTCATGAGATGAGCATTGCCCTAATGTCAAGAAGAAATGGAAATTTTGCAAATCTGCATAACTCTAGAGTAAACGCTTCCACAAAAATACACTAGACCTTCCCACAAATCACCAGAAAAATTAGTTAAATGTATATAAAATAGAGGTTTACAAAAAATCAAGAGAGAGTTGTAAAGTGGGAAATTACCAATATGGAGCCAGGTAGAAATATAAGGGTATTTAATAGGGAAAAGCCTTACTTACAGAGCGACCTAGCCAGCCAGCGTGGCAGCAGTCTGTACAGCAAGCTGAAAGGGAAAATGAAAGTGACTAGCCACTGACCACCTCTCACTCTACATCACCCTGACCACGCCCTAGCAGGCCTGGTCAGGCAGACCTGTACCCAGCCCCTAAGCAGGCGTGGCTACAGGTTCCCCTACAGAGTTGTGTTTTTGTTTGTTTGGTTGGTTGGTTGGTTGGTTTGGTTTGGTTTTTCAAGACAGTGTTTCTCTGTCTAGCTTTGGAGCCTATCCTGGCACTCACTCTGGAGACCAGGCTGGCCTCAAATTCATAGAGATCAGCCTGCCTCTGCCTCCCAAGTGCTGGGATTAAAAGCATGTGCCACCAATGCCCAGCTCCAAGAGAGAGTTTTTAGGTATGCAAAGTCAGTTGCTCTTTGAAAAATTATCTGGTGAAAGTAAGACTATGAAAATGTGACTTTTCTAACCATAGCAGTAAATACATGTGGTGGTATATTATTTATGATTTATTAAAGCTTGACTGAGGGTAAAGAAAACAAAGCTAGACACAAAGCCATAGAGGGCATACAATGATGATGCACAGCTTTAATCCAAGCAGCCATAAAAGCAAGCCATAGAGTCAGGTGGTGGTGGTACACACCTTTAATCCCAGGACTCAAGAGACAAGCAGATGGATCTCTGTTAGTTCAAGACTAGGTGTTAGAGAAGAGAAAACATGATCAAAGCACACTGTATAAAAACTAAAACATACCTATAAAGAATAAAACCGTCTAATTCTTGGTGACATTATTGTCTACCTGAGCAATCTGACAGAATAAATGGTAAGAATAAAACACTTGGAAATAAAAGAGTATTCCCTCCTTCCAGTCTCTCTCCCACTAGTCCCGCTCTCCACCCCTCTGCACCATCTGCCTATTCCTACTACTCCCTTTCTGTTAAGAAAGGGGCAAGCCTCCCTCAAATATCAACAAAACATGACCTATCAAGTTGTAGTAAGCCTAGGCACCTCCCCTCGTATTAAAGTTGGACAAGGCTAACCAGTATGACGAATGGGGTACCAAAAGCCAGAAAAAGAGTCAAAACAGTCCCTTTTCTCACTCCCACTACTAGGAGTCCCACAAGAAGACCAAGTGATACAACTGGCATATATATGTAGAGAGCGCTGAGGTCAGTCATATGCAGGAATATATATATATATATATATATATATATATATATATATATATATATTCAGTCTTTTATTAGCCCAGGTTTGATTCTGTGGGTTTGATCCCTCTTGCTACAGCAATCCTTTCCTAGCTGAGCCTAATTTTTGGCTGTTGGTCAATGCATATGTTTCCGACAGTTGATGGATGAAGCCTCTCTAATGAAAATTGGGGTAGACACCAATCTATGATTATAACAGAATGTCATTAAACATCAATACAATGACTTTTTTCCATTCATGTTGGTTCTATTCTAGGTCTCTGGGCCATCCATCCTCGGGGTCCTGGCACTCCCAGAAGTGTCAGGTGTAGGCTCACTCTGATGGCATGATTCTGAAGCTGGAACAGTCATTGTTTGGCCACTTCCACAATCTCTGTGCCATGTTTATCCAAGAACATAGGGTAGGCAAGACAGAATGTGGATAAAAGGTTATTTGGTTCCGTTGGTATCCTAGTGTCTCTACTAATAGTCTTTCCTGGTCAACAGAGATGACCAGTTCAGGTTACATATACCCTAATACTTGCTATCTTAGCAAGTGGTGCCACACTTGCAGAATCCTGGGAGTTTCTCTTAGACCAGGTTCCTACCTCACCCTGAAATGCCCACTCCTTTCCTTTCAGTCATCTCTTCTAGTACTCTCCCATTTCATTCCTTCACCATATATTTCCCTAATGGTCTTATATTTGTCTATCTCCAGTCCACCCATGAAATCTCATCTGTTTCCCCTTCCCAGGGAGATCGGAATGTTACAAGTGAGTTTTCCTTGTTTTCCAGATTCGCTGGGGCTGCGGATTATAGCATGGTTATCCTTTACTTGATAGTTAATGTCGCCTTATGAGTGAATATATTCCATGCTTGTCTTTCTGGAACAGTGTTTCCTCACTCCAGATCTTCTTCCCTAATTCCATCTGTTTGCCTTCAAATTTCAAGTCTTTAACATCTGAGTAATATCCTTTGTGCAAATGTATCATATTTTCTTTATCCACTCTTCAGTTCAGGGACATCTAGGTTGTTTCCATATTCTGGCTATTACAAATAAGGCTGCTATGGACATAGTTGAGAAAGTGTCCTTGTGATAAGACTGATCATCCTTTGGGTATGTTCCCAAGAGTAGTAGGTATATCTGGGTTTAGAGTGGATCAATTCCCAATTTTCTGAATAACAGCACCATATTAATTTCTGAAGTGACTGTAGAAGTTTGCACTTTAGCAGCAAAGGAGTGTTCCCCTTGCTCCACATTCTCTCCTGCATGAACTGTTATCTGGGGCTTTTGTCTGAGCTATTATGACAAGTATAAGATGGAATCTCATAGTCATTTTGATTTTCATTTCCCTGATGACTACAGGTGTTGAACTAAGTGTTTCTTGGCCTTTTGAGATTCCTCTGTTGAAAATTCTCTGTTTAGATCTGCAACCAATTTTTCAATTGGGTTATTTAGGTTTCTGATGTCTACTTTTATCAAGTTCTTTTTTATATTTTGGAAGTTAGTCCTCTTTCAGATATGGGGTTGGGGAAGATTTTTCCCCAGTGTGTAGGCTGCTATTTTGTTGTATTTACAGTGTCTTTTGCCCGACAGAACTTTTTGTTTCATGAGGTCCCATTTATTAATTGTCAGTCTCAGTGCTTGCACTATTGGTGTTCTATTTAGGAAGTAGTCTCCTGTGCTAATGCATTCAAAACAATTTCTTACTTCCTTTTCAGTCGGGTTTAGCGCTTCTGGATTTATGTTGACGTCTTTGATACACTTGGACTGAAGTATTATGCATGGTGACAAATATGGATCTATTTGCATTCTTTTTTGTGTCTAAATATATTTTATTTTCTTGCCTCTGACTTGCATCTATTTGCATTCTTATGCATGTTTCCATCCAGAGAGATCGGTACCATCTATTGAAAATGCTGTCTTTTTCCCCATTGTGTAATTTTGGCTTTTTTGTTCAAAATCAGATGTTTGTAGCTGTATGGATTTACATCTGGTTCTTTAGTTTGATTCCACTGATCACTGTCTGTTTTCATTCTAATGCCATGATGTTTTTTATTACTGTTCCTCTGTTGTAGGACTTAATATCAGGGATGGGATACTTCCAAATTACTTTATTGGGCAGGATTGTTTTAGTTATCGTGGGTGTTTTGTTCTACCATATGAAGTTGAGTATTGTTCTTTAAAATTCTGTAAAGAATTGTGATGGTATTTTTAATCGGGATTGTGATGAATCTGTGGATTGTTTTTGTTAAAGTGGCCATTATTGCCAGATATATGGAGGAGGGCCTAAGCCCTCCCCCAAATGATATGACAGACTTTGATGATCCCCCATGGAAGAACTCACCGACCTTGGGGAGGGGGTTGAGGGGTGGCTTGGGGAGGTTAGTAGGGGGTATTGGAGGATGGAAGGGAGAGGAAATGGGGATGATTGATATGTAAAATGATTGTTTCTAAATAAAAAGAAGAAAAAATATGGCCATTTTTCCTATGTTAATCCTACCTATCCATGAGCATGGGAGATCTTTTCATCTTTTGATATCTTCTCTAATTTCTGTTTTCAGTGGAATTACTTTAAGTTTCTCTCTATTTAATTTGATATTGGATATTTTATTATGTCTTGGTATGTCCTTTGGAACCCTGATTTTTCTAATACTTTTATCATGAAGGTGTGTTGGATTTTATGCAAAACTTTATCAGCACTTAATGAACTTATCATGTGTTTTGTTTTCCCTTCAATTTGTTTATATGGTGAATTACACTGGCAGTGTGAGATGAAGCCTACTTGGTCATTTTGAATGATCTTTTGTATGTATTATTAGATTCGGTTCTTGAGTATTTTATTGAGTATTTTTATATCAATGTTTATTAGGAAGACTGGACCAAAATTTTTCTAATTGTACACAGGCTAGTCATACATGGTCCTAGAAACCTAGAGAACTACACAGAGCTTGTAAATACATGGATATTTTAGGACAACCTACAACCACCAACTCAATCAGCCAACATAATTGCTTGCTACATTCTATATGCAAAATATTTATCTTTATATACACAGAGAATTTTAGGTCCTAGCACTTATCAAAGAAATATCTCCTTTCAAAAAATGGGGAACATTACAGAAAACCAATACCACAAATATGCAAGGAAAAATAAACCATGCATGGCTCAGCCCCAACTGATATATCTACAAGAGCCAGAGGACCAGGGATTTATTGTGAAATTCCAGGTCCTGAAAATATCAGAAACACTCCATCCATAACGTTTCATCAAAATGGCTGCCTACACAAGGCCTGGACAAGGAAGATGCCAGCAAACATGCTAATGTTGAACAACAAAGATAAAAAATATAAGTTTGTATATTATATACTTAAACATATGATTAATATAGAAATATATTTTCATTATAATACATACATATATTTAAGTTTGTAATATCCATTTAAAATGAACTTTCTAATAAAATATCATTTAGTAATATGTCAACAATAGGATGATGGATGTTTGATACCTGAAGATTACAATAGCTTCACATTAATTCTGCAAACTTAAATCTAGTTCAGATTAATTTTCATTATGGAAAGTCAGTCCTATGTCTAAAGAAGAACAAAATATGATAAACTACCTAGCTATATTAACCTCTTAGTTTTCAACAGAAGATATGAAGAATACACAATAGCTGTGTTAGAATTTGTGCATTAGGATAGTATTACATAAACAAGTAAAGAAAGATGAAACCAGAAATTTGACATAGTTGAGCCATATTTTCTTTCCAAACACTTATAACCATTGCTGCTGTACTGAGATTGTATTTCACATAGATTAATTTTCCTTTTTATGACAACTAGTGTTGTTGAGGTTTTCTTCATATGTTCCTGATCCAATTGTCCTCCATCTTTTGAGAACTGTCTATTTCATTATTACATTTTTATGAGATTATTTAATTTAATTGTTGTTTAGTGTTTATTTTCTTCATATGTTCTAGATATTCACCCTGTCAAATGTTAGTATTTTTTCAATTGTGTTGGCTATCTTTTCATATTTTGTTTCCTTTGTGTGTAGAAGCCATTTTTAATTTTATGCAATCTAATTTTTCAAATGTCAACATCCTGAGAAATTGGATGTCATTTCAAAAGTGTGCTTGGTTTTCAGATCTACCTTAATGTGCTTGTTGCATATGGCCAGCTGTACTATGCCTGAGTATTTGATCAAAGAGTTCTAAGCCAACATACCACAGACATAGGTATTGATTTAAGCTACCTGAAGAATTACAACAGTCACATTATAGAATCAAGCTATATGTCTATTATCATAGGATAGACAATGAAAACATGTATATTAATTCAATGGAATGCAACATAAAACATTTTGCCATGGAGAATAAATAATGAAGTTATATTAGTTGTTGGAAAATAGATACATTTAGAGTTATTATATTAAGTTAATAATCTCACAATGACAAATATTACTTTTTCTCTCATTTTCTCTCATTTATTTTATGTAGAAATTTATATACGTGCAAAACAGTTTAGGAGAATGAAGGAGACCAGTAGATTACACAAAAACGAGAAGAGTAGTAGGAAGAGGAAAAGAGTAGGAACTAAGAGAAATATATTTTATACTAGTATGAATAACTTCGGATGAAATCAAGTACTCTGTACAATGAATTTGTGAGTGTGTGTGTGTGTGTGTGTGTGTGTGTGTGTGTGTGTGTGTGTGTGTGTTTTAAACTGGTAATGCTGCTGAACCATGTTTTGTAAATAAACATTCTGAAAACTGAATGAGTTTGCCAGGACTAAATCAAATCTAAATATTACCTCTTTTATTTTAAGATTCTTACACCATGGCTGTATTCAGTGAACTGCTTAGAGCCACCTGAGGCCTGGGGCCTGATCATTGGGGAACCCATCCTAGTGGTCAAGCCTACCCAGAGACTGCCAAGACCATGGTACTAGTCCTGCCTCCACCCATGGCAAGAGGACAGCCATTGGAGTATTGGACCTGCTTGTACCTAGCAGAAGGGAATCTTGGACATGTACTCAGCAGGAGATGAAGAGACCCCTCCTTCACCCACTGGAAGAAGGTATGAGAAGAAGAAAATATAAAAACACATTCAAGAACAGAAAAACCAATATGACACTACCAGTGTCTAGGGACTCTATATCAGCAAAACCTGATCATCCCAATGCAGATGTAGCAGAAGAGAATGACTTTAATAACAACTTCATAAAAATAATAGAGGCCCTCAAAGAGGATATGAGAAAGTCCCTTAAAGAGATGAAAGAAAAAACAACCCCAAAACTACAAAAAATCAACAAATCTCTTAAAGAAAGCAAGGAAAAACAGTCAAACAGATGAAGGAAACAATTCAAACAGTTCAGGACCTAAAAACTGAAATAGAGACAATATAGAAGACACAGATGGAAGGAATGCTGGAAATAGAAAAGCTGGTTAAGTGATTAGGAACTACAGATGCAAGCATAACTGTAATGATAAGTCTTTCGTGCAAGCCGCCCAAACACTACTGCCCGTGGGTATCCAAAATAACACACGGAGATTAATATTAGGTACAGTGCTGCTGGCCAATGACTAGGATTTCTTATCTTCTATCTCTGTCTTAAGTATCAACCATAATTATTAATCTATATAATTTACTGTAGGGAGACACTGTAGCCCTGCCAAACCGTAACTAAGACAGTAACAACTTTTTTTGAATAATCACCCCCCCAAATAGGTACAGAGCTATTTTGAAATTTAAGAAGAATGTAACATTCCAGCACAAATCATGTTACTTGTTTAAAATTTTATTGTTTTCAAAAAGTCATTTATCAAATAACTCTATGAAATGCAAACATTTTCAGTGGACATTTTGGAAGAATTTGTGTTTGTCCAATTCATAAATGCATGCTCTCATGATGAAAAAGTTCCTAAAATATTTGAAGGCAAGTTGAAGGATTTCTTTGAAGAATGTTTAAATTTAACAGGAAGCAAAACTGATAACATATGGAGTATTGTCAAGGAATAGGCAAAGACCACATGTAACAGAATTGACAGTTGAGGAATTTGTTTTATTTATAGATAGTATGAGTTTTTATGGTAGTACAAGACAATTTTTATGGCAAAAGTAGGGCATAATTTTCCTATAGATGTTTCTGGTATAACTGAACATATACATCCAAAAAATTAACTTACATTGTATTTCACATTATATGTGATAATTAACTCAAAATGTATCACTGAATTAAATGTAAAATTCAAAATTTTAAAAATCATTGTGAAATCATGCTATAAAATCTTTGTGACAAGCATCCTTGAAATAAAATTGAAAGCCTAATCCAGAATACAGACAAGATGAACTGTACTTATTCAAATTTCCTCTTATGAACTTCAAAAGACCACCATTAAGAAAAATCAAATTGTAAACCCATGAAATAGGAACAAATATTTCCAAGTACCAGTTTGATTAAGAACTTCTAATAATGGCACATGTAGAAATTTTACAAATTGATAATAAATGATGGCCTATTTACTGACAAACATAAGTAGACTTCTATAAGGAAGATACTTAAATGGCTAATAAGCATGTGAAGAGACACTCATTATCATTAATCATCATGAAAATGAAAACTAATGAAATCTACAATATGCCACCTGGAATGAATATAATCAAATGACAGACAAGCAAATACTGATAATGATGTTGATAAATAGAAACATTTAATACATTACTGGTGATAAAATAAACACACATAGAAATTTGGAAGTTTACCAGATTCCTAAAATGTTAATAAGAAATTAATCTGCAGTGTGGCAATTTTACTATTTGGAATATTTCCAAGTAGATAACAGTACGTGAAAGCAAATATGCACATACTAGACAGAGTCTGGACAGGATCCAAATATCTTCTTTAGATTGGTGGCTAAACTGCAATACCCTGCACCCATGTACGTGTTTTCATTGAGCAAGCAGATATACACTGAAGTACACTTCATTACAATGTTATCTAAAACAATATGCCAGTTCAGAGGGCAGTGAACATTGAATAAACCACACACACACACACACACACACACACACACACATACACATATGAACTCACACATGCACACAATACACATGCACACACACATACACGCACACTCATATGCACATAAACACACACACACACACACACACACACACACACACACACACACACACTCATTATGGGATAATCACTTTGAAACAATTGTTATGCCCAAGCACTGAGGATTTTGACTAAGATTTTAGTAAGAAAGGCTGTGTACTATCATGTCCAGCTCTGCTAAAGAATTCACTGTAATAGGGAATCTGAACTTTAAAGAAATTGTGGCTTGTGGAGCTGATCTGATATTTTACTAACCTGTCTAAGGTTTTATCAACACTTAATTGCTGCCAAGAAACTGATGATCACAGCAACTGAAAGTCTTTCATTTTCTATTATAGAATGACTTGTGTCCCCTCAAAATTTACATGCCAAAGCTGACTCTCCAACTGTCTGTTTGGACTAAGGTCACTTTAAGTAAACAATGAAATTAGATGAATGTATAAGGGGACAGATATTTACAGACATGATAACTGTCTTTGCAGAATGAGGAAGACACACTAGTGTGGCCATGCACAGTCTCTCTGAACAGAGGGAAACTCTCTTTCTACAATCCTGAACTAACCTCAGAGAAAAAGAACCAGATTGTTCATGCATCTGGACTCTGACTTTCTATTTCCATTTCTTTCCTTTTTAAAAGATTTTTTAATTTGAAATAAAGATTACTTTAATAAAATATATTCTGATTGCTGTTTTGCCTGTCTCAACTCCTCACAGTTCATCTCCCTAACTCATCAGCTACACTCTTTCTCCCTCTCATATTATTTTCCCTTTTACTGGATGTAAATTTTTTCTCATAATATATATTGATTACAGTTTTCCTCTACCCACCTCTCTCCCATCTGGATTCACTCCTTTCTGTCTTTCATTAGAAAACAAATGGCTTCTAAGGGATAATAATAAAATAAGAAAAATGAAATGAAATAATAAGATAAAAATAGTAAAAAATGAACTGACACATTGCAATTGGATCAGAGAAACATTCTGTTTCCTATTCTGCAGGGTTCCCTGAGTCCTGAGTTGAGGGACTTGAAGGAGACATTCAGTTTAGGGCTGAGTATTCTGAAGTCTCTAATTCTTGGCCTACATAATGTGTATCTCTGGGTTTCCATATTTGTTCCCATTTGCTGCAGGCAGGAGATTCTCTGATGATGGCTGAACAAGACACTGATATGTAATAGAATGTTTTGGAGAGTCATTTTATGGCTTTGTTTTGTTGTTGTTTATTTTGTTTTTAGACCAGTAGTATTTGGTTAAACCCCCAGTCCCTGGGCTCTCAGCTCTGGTTCTTGTGTACACAAGCAGTGTTAGTTATGGGTTACAATTCATGAAGTGGGCTCTCAATCGCATATCAGTTGGCTGCTCCCACAGTCTTGGCAATACCATTGCCCTAGCAAATCATTTGAGTAGGATAGGGCAAATTTGTAGATCCAATGCTGGTTGTGGCTGGCTTGGAGTTCATGTTTCTCTTTTAGTACTGTGCAGAACACCTTCCTTTAACAAATATAATAGCCATAGGGTGAAAGCTCTATGTAGGCACCGGCTGGACTTATCCACGTTAAATGAGTTGTGTAGGTGTTGTGTCAGCAATTCAGCCTTTCTGTCAATTTGTGGAGGGCAATCTAGTCGAATTTGTGATTTTTTCTGATACTGTCTGTGAATTTTCTCCTTTGCTATATCCTAATTGATTGAAACCCTTTGGGTCATAGTGATAAAAGTGAGCACTGAGTACAGCAGACAGAACCATAAAGCAAACAGGCACGTTTAAGATGACACACTCCCTGGTTTCTGGTGATCTTTTTATCTACTATTCCTTATTTGAACCTTCACAAAATGCTAAGTTGACCTCTTTCCAGATAAGGTAACTATTGATGACTTATCATTGGAGGGAGAAAAGGACATCTAGGTCACTCCCAACTCCCATCCATGACAATTTTGAACAAACTGAAAGTCACTATTGAGTCAGTTTGACTCAGTTATCCAAGCTTTACACTCCCAAGAACACGGTAGCTTTTTAAAACAATTTAAAATGCTTTGAAAAGTACATACATGTAATGAACTTTTTCTTTTCACCTCCTTTACCCTGCTTGTTCCCCTCCTTTCTTGGGAAACCCTTCTCCTTTGAAGGCCCTTCCTACTTTCATGACTTTTGTGTTTGTAACTGAGTTTAAATTCCAGTGCAAATAAAAATTGGGGAGCTCACCTTTTAAAACCATTTAAAATTTAAAGAACTCCAAGCAATAGTCTTTAATTCCCAGAGCATTTTCCACAAAAATCCAGTACTAATATTCACATTACAGCATACAATTCACAGAAATAAATCATAAAATGTTGTAGCTTCATAACTTCTCTCTCTGTCTCTCTCTCTGTCTCTCTCTCTGTCTCTCTCTGTCTCTCTCTCTGTCTCTCTCTCTGTCTCTCTCTCTCTGTCTCTCTCTCTGTCTCTCTCTCTGTCTCTCTCTGTCTCTCTCTCTGTCTCTCTCTGTCTCTCTTCTCTCTCTCTCTCTCTCTCTCTCTCTCTCTCACACACACACACACACACACACTAGCACCTTCAAATACTTCTCTTCTTCTTTACTGGACATGTAAATTATTTTAATGTCGCTGAGAAAGGAAGACAGGGAAGAATTTCAGAGTGGATGGATTCATAACAACTATGGTTGGAGGGGTTACAGTCTATTATGGCTGGGAAGTATGGCAGGAGGTGAACAAGACATGGGACAACTGATTACATTGGTTCTAAAGTCACCAGATTAGACATATAAAGTAAACATGGGCTACAAACCCAAACAAGAGTCAGACTGTACTTAATTTATACAACCTTCCAACACAATGCGACCAGCTGGGGAACCAAGAGTTCAAACACAGGAGGGAATTCAGATTCAAACAACTAAGCAAATTGTTCTTTCTTTCATTTTAACAACAAATCCAAACTTCCCAGAGATGTTTTTTATATTTAGTTCTATATGCCTCACCTTTCTTCATTTATTCTTCTTCTATCAACAAAAAAGCTATTTTCAAGGTCACAAGTTGTGTCAAAGTTGACAACTTTAATGTGAGTCCCAACCTTCATTTCTTTTGTTGAGCAGTGTTGGCAGGCTTGCTCACCCTGATTTTGAAGAATTTTCTTTTTCTTATTTCCAGGAACACATTCAAGTGGTTCTTGCTTGAAGTTATGAGTCCTTGTGTTTAGATTCCTCTCGTGGTTCTTTATAATGTTCTTCCGTGAACATTTGAGAGCCTTAGGCTCCATCTTAGATGTCTTTTATATACACTTCTTTCCATGAGTGAACATCCAATTTCATGAATGAGGAATCTTTGATAATAAAAAAGTCACGAACTTAATTCTCCAATCTGGACCTCTCTTCTGAATTTTTATTGTCACAATTAATTAGTTTTTAAAAGTCTGTGGTTTTTCTCAGTTTATTGATAATATTATCTAAAATTTTCATTTAATTTATAGCAATCATTGTTACTATCATTCTTATTATTATCTGATTCCTGACAGCACTAATCGAAATATCAAATAAAAACATTAAATGAATGTCAAAGTTGAGATAGCTGTTATCACCGTATACCTGATCTAAAAGAGAAAACCTAGATGTTCTGAATTAAAAGTTATGAAATATCTTACATTTATCATAGAATAGTGTTCACTTCAACAAGCAATAAAAATGAAACAAACCGAACTGGGATTGACATGTAAAACAATCTTGTTTCTAATTCAAATAAAAAATAAAATAAAATGATAAGGTGTTAGATAATAGAAATAAATTTATTTATAAGTGGGTAGCTAAGTATGGTTCCAGTGAATTGTTGGTACCCAATAGAAGAGAGAACAAACAGGGATGCTGATGAAAATGTATGTTCTGAGAATGGAAGATAGATGTCAAGTAGAACTTAACAATTTTTTTTTATTTTTCCCTTACAAAATGTAAAAACAACAAAAAAGCTGTGCTTTGGTGGTAATCTAGAGGTGGTTTAAAGCACACAGAAGGTTTTGTGGAAAAGATATGCAAATTTGCTGCTGTTTTATAAGATATCTTAAGCAATTCCAGATGTTGATATACACAAGGTTTCCAAGAACAAACCACACCAAAGGATGTGTGACCTAACCTGTTGGGATTCAGCCCCCATGGGGTCTCTGTGAGTTGCTTTCCAGCATAGTCATAGGTACCTCAAGTTTTCTTGGCCTCCCCCCACTAGCAGCAAAATCCTGTTGTGAACCCTTACTGTTAGGTACAGACCCAACCTTCAAGCTTGTGCTGACCTTTTGTTACTTCCTGTTTTGAAACATTGTGCCTTGTTCCCATTGCCTTCCTGTATTTTTTACCCCTCTTCTTGTTGGTAGTGGGATATAGAATGTTTCATCTTGGAATTGAATTTTAGGTACTAGCTATATTGTAATCTAAATCCTAGAAATAGTGCAGCTCACTTCCGCAGTGACATCTGTGGGTTACCAGAAAATGGAACCACGGTGATACTGCTCCTGCTTTTCATCTATATCTTAATAGATAGACAATAGTTAGATAAGTAGATGATAAATAGATAGATAGATGATAGATAGATAGATAGATAGATAGATAGATAGATAGATGCAATGATGTTAATGTATTTGGCCTTATTGTGTCCCTTCATAAATGAAGAAAAAAGTAGGGTAGGAAAATAGATTCATCAAACACATGCTGTAGTAACTGCATAATAGGATGCTTGATTTCTTAAGAGCTGGTAGATATTAGGAATAATGTGACATGGCTTGGGATAGCAGGTGGAAGGTCCGTGGTCCCATGGTGGGACCACGAGGATCCCAATCTTGAGCAGGTGATGAATGGCTGGTAGATGGGGAAACAGAGACCTATAGAAGTAACTCATATTGGAAGTTTTATTGAGGGGAAGGTAAGAAAAAAAGGTTAAGAGATACAGATACAGAGAGAGAAGAGAAGAGAAGAGAACAGAAGAGAACAGAAGAGAACAGAAGAGAACAGAAGAGAAGGGAAGAGAAGAGGGAGACAGGAAAGTCCTGTCTGCCCCAGGGGAACAGCAGGAAAGAGTGTAAATGGGGGGGGGGTATTTCTTTAAAAAGTTCCTTTGCACCTTTGTGCAGACTATGTAGCCATGGAACCCTGGGCTGACCAGAGTGCTGCCTGAGCACATTCTGCCAGGTGACAGGGGCAGGCCAGCATAATGCCTGAATCCTTACAGTAGACAGGTTAAAATTGGTCAATAAGTACAATAAAATCATATATAGCAGTCATGAGTTATGTGTTAAAGAAGTAAAAAAAAAAAAAAAAAAACAAACCAGCCTTGTAGATCTTAAAATGTATATTTTCTGATAAAAGAATGCAGCAAGGTGAAAAATAATGTTTAGGAACCAATTCATGTATATAAACATGACCGGAGTAAGATAATAGGGATATTCATTAATGATTAAATAACATGAGGATACAGGTAAGGCCACACTGTTTTTCATGAAACATATGTAGATTTTGAGTTTAATTTACTGTTCTGCTTTGAGATTTAAAATGAGTATAGAGTGTCTGTTCTCTATGTCAGAGCCTAAAGCATGAAACAAATACTACTGATTGGCAGCTTTTGTTTGTTTGTTTGTTTTAGAGCTCTGTTTAGGAGAACAAAATAAATTTCAATTACTATACTGAGTAACCAGTTCTTCATGTTCCATTTATACACAAGTCAATGTGTTAACATTCTTCGACATTCGATATTTGCATTCATAAGTCCAATTACCCCTATGTCAACAGTTTTGTGGGACTTTGTAGGCTCCTTTTGAGTGCCTTAAATACAACAAGCTATTCTACCTGTTGGGCCAGACAGCTATTTACCTAAAAGTCCAACTAACAGATGATCCACAGAGAGATTATACTCTGATTTCCCTTTCTCAAGGAGTGATCTTTAGGTAAATTCTGGTAGAATTTCTCTCTTGGACTATAAAGCAAATTCACTTTTGGTGAACAGCCAGCCATAAGACATTTAAGAAATACAAATTCAATTTGTTTCAAGACAGCCATTAGTTAGCATAACAACCAACACACTCAAGGATCTGAAATAATTTGATTCATGTTTTATCAGGGGAAAACTTGATCTCAGTGCTGTTAAGAGACTAAATTGAAGTTCAGAAATGATCATTTTCAAGTTGTTTGGATTGGTTTGAAATAGAACAAGCCTATCAAACTTGCTAGTTTTAGTGTCTTCAGCTTTAACCAAGATACAACAAGAGGGGACGAGAGAAGTTGAAGGGAGGGAAGGACAGGCACTGATGGATTCTATTTCAAGTAAAAAACATATTTATAAAAGAGACATAGCCTTGCAAGCAAGACTTTTTGACTCATAATTTACAAAATGTGTGTGGATGATTTGCATTTTGTAAGCTAGAATGATATCTACACACAAATCCCATAGTTATGTATACAAATATTTAATAATATTATCTACAATACATGTATTAGTGTTGGTGCTTACAATCTTACAGTAAAACAGAGATAAACACTTTGAAAAGCAACACATATATTTACAAAACAAATTTGATACATAGCTAATTAATGGCAACTGAATAAAATACAAGACAGGAAGTATTTCTGTCTCAGTGGAGAAAATAAATATGGGTAAAAATCAGGAATTACAGGTCTTACTCATTTTATATTTTGCCTGTGAAGATGTCAAAGACAAGAAATATATAAGAAAAAGCTGCACAATTTCCTTCAGAAAAAAATAATTCATCGCTGGTACCTTAAAAGAAAAGGTGTAAACATTGACTTGCCCTGTGCTATAGAAATAATATGTAGGTCAGGTGTCACCCTGTCAAAATGGAGCTCCCACATTAAAGGCATACTACTCCTCACCCTATCTGTAATCGAAACCAAAGTCCCTCAAGCTTTGTGTAGTGACTTGGAGTAAAGATCTTTGTTTCTTCACTTTCATTCTCTCTATCTACTTTTCTCTTTTTCTCTTACATAGAATATATATATATATATATATATATATATATATATATATTTAAAATGTTAAGTCATTAAAGATGACAAAAAGTCCCTACAATATGTGGCACAGACTTTCATGTATATGCTTATCTACCTGGATTAAGCATTTAAAACATGTACTGCTCTTTCTGAACATTATGAACTACTTGGGAAATCCCAAGCTTGTTTATAAGGTCAGAAATGCTGAGTATATGTGTGTTCACAAGCTTCTGAAAAGAGAAGCAATTTATTGGTAGGAGGAGTAGGATCCCCAATTAAAAAAGAAAAAAAAAAAGCAAGTTTCTTAGCAAAAGCTGTATGGCGCCATGGGGAGAGGCATGATTTCAGAGTGCAAGGAATAAGAAAGATGCCTCTGCATCTGAAGGAAAGTAGATGAGAAGTTTCAACACAGACTAAGCAAAACAAAACCATGCTCATTCAAATAAAGTTGGGGCTTTGTGTTTTTGCCATTGTTTAGAGTTTGCTTTTCTCTTTATTCTCATGTAGTTACCTTACAGCTTTGAAGAATCCACCAATGTGGAATAAATCCACCTCTTACTTAAGGACTGGTTTATGTTAACAGATATTCCAGTTCTAGAGGACTATGGTTCAAATAAGAAGGGGAGTGGTGTCTACTTACTTTGGCATTTGGGATGATTTTCATTACCTGAGAACCGATGATATAGAGGCAGAAGCTTCCTTCTGAATTACTTCCAATGACTCAGTCACAATCAGTCTGCTTAGGAGAAACCTAACCTAAAGAAAAGACAAGCTTCCCCCTTCCCATGGAAACTCTGTTGCTGTGTTCTGAAGAATCAAGTCTCAAATATAGGGTAATATATTATTTATGATATATTAGAGCTTGCCTGAAGATTCAGAAAGCAAAGTCAGCCAGGAGCCATAGAAAGTTACACACATACCTTTAATCCCAGTAGCCAGAAGCAAGGAGATGGTAGCACACACCTTTAATGTAGGACTCAGGATTAAGTGGTAGACAGACCTCTGTGAGTCCAAGGCCACACAGGGATACACTAGATTGAGTCAGTCTAAAAGAGTAACATATCACAAGCCTCTAATCCCAGCACTAGAGGGGTATAAAAGACAGAATCAGAGTCTTCAGTATTCAGTGGGAGGTATTCATTCTCCAGCCACACTGAAGATAGGAGCATTCAGTCTCCAGCCATGCTGAGGAAAGGTTATAGTTTGAGGCTTGTAAGAGCTTGTGCATGGATCAGCCCTTTTAGTTTGATCTTGAGGTGAGAGCTAGTTGCCAGCTGCTTTACTTTTCTAATATTCAGCTTGGGGTTTGAACCCCAGTATCAGCCTCTGGGTCTTTTATTTATTTGTGTTACATGACTATCCTATGCTGTTTGATGATAAACATGTGTAAATATGAGCTTTGCTTATGAGAGCAATCAATCACCCTTTGAGCTGTGCTGCATTAAGCTGAGGTCATGGTCTATAGTTCCCATGTATTGTATTGTGACTGATCATGTTGTCAACTTGACTATGTCTAGTTAACTAAAGCTCAAGCTTCTGACCACTCCAAGAAAAGTCGTATTATGGGAAGTAGAAAAACCCACCCTAATAGGGGTGCCAAGTTCATTGATGTTTCTGCTGGGGCCTTCCTTCACTGATATTAAAATATCAGCATCTCTTCAGGGATCCTCCAGGCTGTTTGTGCCAGAGGGATTCTGAGACAGCCACACACACAGACTTAGCACCTACTTGATTCTCTCCAGTGTTAGACAGTCATTGCTGAAGTACCTGGTGTGTGTTCTGTAAGTCAATCTAATAAATCCCCTTTTAATCTCTCTCTCTCTCTCTCTCTCTCTCTCTCTATATCTATCTCTCTCTATCTATCTATATATCTATATCTGAATGTGTGTGCCTTTATTTTCCTCCTCCTTCTCACTGTCTCTGTCTCTCTGTATCTGTGTGTTTGTATGTGTGTTATAACAGTTCTGTTCCTTTCAAGACACCTTGTTTATATGAGGTGATCTCATTATATGTTGAGAGATGTCTTATCTACATTTTCAGCTGCTGACTTGAAAATAAAAGAAAAGGTTATTTTAATTTTTACCCATAAATTGTTCAAGGGAAGGCATTTATTACAGTAAACCCAATTTTGTTCTTTCCCCAAACTATAATTTCTAGTATGTGTGTGAGTATGCAACACAAGAACAAGATAATACAAAACCTGTTGAAAGTTAAAAAAAATCACAAATTTGAATTTGATTCACTTTAACACCCTGTGTAAGTATAGTCTTTGTTTAATTTTTCTGCCAGGTCAGATGGAAAATTCAATTTTTTATCTGTGAACTCTTTTGGCCAAAATTCTTTCCATATGCGTGAAGCTAAATGTTAATGCCCTGCTTTCTGTTCCTGCAATCCACACACCAGGGCAACACTCAACAACAAAAGTGCATCTCACAAACTCTCCAGTTTAGTGAAAGCCTCCTCATTCAGATTCTTTTACTGACCATTTGCAATTTTGATTCTGAATTTAATGCCAGATCATTGCTTTTAATTCACCTAATCATATAATTTATTAAAATTACTGTCCTTTGTCTATCTTGTTTTCCAGTTTCCTCTTTCATCACCTAGTCATTAGTCATGATTATAACTTCCTAGTACTCCACTGCAGCTTTCCATGCAATATATTCCTGACAGAGTCACAGTGCAGGGAATCACTCAGATGTCTATTCGTTTTCTGCCTGGTCACTTACTGTGGTGTTCCTTCAGTGGCCTTGTGTGGCATGCTATGTTTTCATCAGAGACGTAGGAGTATAATAATGCTGTAGTCTGCTTTTCTCTCATGATCTGTACCTTATCATAGCTCACCCAAAAACATGTGTTTCAAATGCTTGACTGCCTTTCAGTCTAAATGATTTGAAAATATGTCTTGGAGTATCTACATAGTGAAATTCTTGAAAAAAAATTAAACTACATTATTTCTTGTAAATATTGTAAAAAGCTATTTGTCTATTCTTTGGAATGGATTACAAACTTAAATTATGTTGTTTAATATTAAATTTTGTATTGTGTTATATTCATTTATGCTGTATAACTATATGTACATATCTCTGTGTGAGTAAAGCATACTGCTATGCATAATTAGGAGTCAGAGAACAGCTTTCATGACTCAGTTTTCTCCTTCTACCAAGTGAGTCCCAGGGATACAACTTAGGCCATGATGGTAGGGGTAAACACCTTTATCCACTGAGCCAAATTATCTCAAAATTCATGATGGTTAACCTTGAAAATCAACTGTTCAGAATTTAGAGTCACAGCTGATACACTTCTGTCTGAGAACATAGTGTATAGATTTTTATGGAAGTAGAAATTGTCATCCTGAGTATGGATATCTTGATTCCCACAGTGGATGAAAAGGATAAAGCAAGCTGAGCAGTAGCATTCTTCTGGCTCCTAAAACTTGGTAAGTAATGTGACCATCTGCTTCTTACTTATCGTGATATCTTTACCATAGTGGCTTGTATCTGCAAACTGCCAATCAAGAGAACTTCCTTACCTTATCCGGCTTTTGTTGGGTATTTGATCACAACAACATGAGAAGTGACTAATACGCTTATAAGTGCAAGTTCATCATAACTCTACTGATATTGGGCTTTGTGGGCACTGCTTCCTCTGGAATACACGAGGCACAGTTAGTGTGAAGATAAAAATGCTTCCTGATGCTTTAGGGGGTTCTATCTCTTCCAAATTTGAACATTAGGAAACAATGACAATTGTTGAATTAAAAGACAAATATCATTCTAAAAATAAAAGATATAATTAAAAAGTCATAGGAGTATCCTTGGCAGGAAGATAACAACATTAATTTTATCCAGTTGACTGTTTGGTTGAGCTGTCTGTCTCCACTGCTGCTATGTGTCTGCACTTGTCCTTGAGTGCAGGTCCTCATGTTATGGTAACCCACCATCAGAAAATCGTTCCATTGCTACTTCATAACCGTAATTTGGCTGCTGTTATGAATTATAACGTAAGTATCTAATATGAAAAACCTATGTGGTTGTGACCCACAGGGTGAGAACCACAGGTGACTAGATAGAGAGAACCATGTGGAGTTTCCCAATGAGTATATCACATGGTTGTGAGAGTTACAAGAAACCTCAAAATGTTCATGACTTCTCTTTAGAAATCACCTTTGCTCCTTAGGAGTCCAGCTATGATGTGTATGTATGCATGCCTGTGTGTGTGTGTGTGTGTGTGTGTGTGTGTGTGTGAGAGAGAGAGAGAGAGAGAGAGAGAGAGAGAGAGCGAGCATGTGTGTTTGTGTACCCTTTTCTATGGGTTGGTCCTATATATACTGTGGTATTCATGGAGACCAGAGACAGCCTGTAGGTGCTGGTCTGTTTCCCACTCTAGAGGTGGTGAGACCTGAGAGAATGGAGTAGATGAATGAGGCAGACTAAAGTTTCATGCAAGAGTCATCATTATTCAGAGCACTAGATAATTTACACCTGGGGGCTAAGAGGAACCACGCGGGTAAAGTATACTATCACAAGGACAAGCTTCTTGTGACAAAAACATGGTTTCCATGGATGCCCGTAAATAATTAACAGCAGTCAGTTTGAATTAATAATCTGAAGTAAACTCACTCCTGTCCACTAAAGCTGGGATGGGGAATAGAAGCACAATCCAAGGATAATTCTGTAGGGAGAAATCCTGTTTAGAGGTACTGCTGAGCACTCCTGCTTGGGGCTAGCCACAAGTACCACTAACCACACCCCCTTGGGGCTGGCCACAGGTGCCTGTGGGCGTGGTCAGAATGACATAACAAGGGTATAAGTAAGAGGGAGGAGTAAGAGGGAGCCCTTTTTTTTTTCTCTCCTTCGCTTGGCTGAGCAGACTAGAAGGCATCTTGTGCAAACCTAGTCACTGTTTCCTTTGTGTGAATACTATCACTTAATAAACTACCTGTTCTCAATCTGGTTCTGACTCCATATTGCGTGCAGCATTTTAATTCTATAGGTTTTTGTTTGTTTGTTTTGTTTTTAGGAAACTAATGGAGTTTTCCCACATGCATTCAGAATTCTCCTTACAGGACTCCATTCTTGGATGAGCTCCAAGATTGGTTCACTTCTTTCCACCCTGTTTCATACAGAGTCTCTTTGTGTGGCGTGAAAGTAAATGCTCTGTAAGATTCTGAGGACTTGTCACAGTCTGTCATTAACCTCTAGAGACCCGTGGGGGCTGAAGATGATCTTATTATACTACCTACCTATCTTTTAAATATGATCATATTTAAAATTCGCTCTGAAATTCGGTCATTAGTTTTGCATGGCAAGTGTATTTGCTAATTGATCCATGTCCTAAGTATCAAGTCACAATTTTTTAATTAAAAGAAATTTATTCAAAATATGCTTGAAGTATGTTCCATAAGAAGGAATTTACATCTCTTCCTGAAAATCTAGTCATATTCCAAGCACACTAACAATGCTAAACAGAGCATATATGAACAAGGTGAGAAAGAGTGAATCAACACCTAAAGTTTATCCTCTGAACTCTAAGAGTACTACAGCATGTGTGGGACCAGACCCATACAGATAAGTGCAGTGCATACAAACATACACACACACACACACACACACACACACACACACACACACACACACACACAGTAACAGAATCCAAAAGAAACAAAAGACTAGAGAGATACAGGTCCCAGTAAAAAAGCTACTGCTGTTGTTTCCCCAAGGACGGGATAGGCTTATCAAATTGCTTTCCAAATAACTATGTTTAATATCATAGAATTCTTCTGCTATCAGACTTGGTCACATAAACCTCTTTTGCAGTGGATAACAATTATGAAGTCTCCTAAGTGCTCAGAATAGTAAAAATACATAACTGTCAAATGTGAACTGTAAAAAGGACATCGGTACCACCTGCTCCAGTACTCAGGGAATGACACACACACAAAAAAAGAAGAAGATGATACTGTTTGAACCAGAGAAATGGGGTGAGGGAGGGGCAGTGTGGAACATTGACTTTTGATCACAACATGGCTTTTGCATTCTTGAGCTCATAACACTCCTACAATATCTGCATGGTGTTGTGCCCATAAATACCCTTGTTGAGAATCAGGAGAGAGGCCATGAAGTCCTGACCCTCTTTAATATTGCGATTCATTTAATGGTAAACTAAGGAAGGAGAGACATTTTCTTTGGTGGTCTGGTGAAGTACAAATACTCTAATAACCAGACCCTCATCCATGCTCTTACAATCAATACCAATAAAGTTCACCAGGTCAGAACCAATAAAACATAAATAGAGAAGGTGTGATAGATGGGTGGACAAAGGGAATTAATGAATTTATGTGTAGAGGGCAAGACAGGGTAACAGGTGGCTGTGATATAAATACATTGTGCACATGTATGAAATCCTTTATGATGTAAAATTGATTTTTGCTAATAGAACAGTAAGACCTGATTAAATTACTCCTACTTATACATCCACTGACATGAGATAAGGCATTCTATGTTGAGATTACAGATTTCTGGTCACTTAATCTGAAATAGGGTGATTACATTCATGACCTTCATGCACTTGTGTGGGTGTCTAAAAAGCAGAAAAGTGCAGACCAGTCAACAGTTGTGGCTGAAAAAGAGATAGGAAATTGCAGTTGTAAGAGGAACTCAGGTCAATTTGTTGAAAGGTCGTAACTGTCATTTGAACCCAAGAGTTACTTATTTATTTAAAAATAAAAAAGAAGAAAATTCAAATTGTAAGAACTCTCCAAATATTATGTTTTAAAAGCACTTCTGGCAGGGACTGAAAGCTGGCACATTAGGGACCATAATGCCTGTTGCCGTTTGTTGGTGATTATGCCAAGAACATTAATTCTGCCATCTTAATATAAGTCCTCATCTTAAAACTTAAGACAGAAAACTAGAGAGACACTTTGTAGGATACTTGAACTAGAATGAGAGGCAGGGTGCTCAGAAGTCTAGGCGACAGCTGTGCTGAAATTTTTATGACTAGAGAAGTTGTGACATAGGACAGAAAAAGTGCTCAGTGGAAATATAAATGTCATTCACTACTTCAGAAGCCCAGGGTGGTCAAAATGTCAAACAGGCCACAGGAGACTGTGCCAGCAACTAGCTGCACTTCCCTGACTGTCTGCTGGGAGACCTGAGGACAAAGGTGGAAGAACCAAGAGGAAACTAGGTTAATGGACTTTTCTAGATGCTCTTCAATGGCTCGGAAAGTTAGAGCACTAGGGAGGGGACCAGACATAACCACACTTTGCTCCTGCCATAGAACTGAGGTCAAACTCAAAGTAAGAAATAGAAAGCCCTCCTGGTGCTCAGCTACTTGACCAAACAAAGAGAGTCAGGGAACTATCAAACAGCTTATGTAACTGGGCAGAAACATAGTTCTCATCAAAACTGCATTTTACCTCAACAAATGACAAAAGTAATATAAAAATGATAGTAAATGAAAGACTCCATGTCTCATTTTTTTTTATTTTAGGAGACACAAATTGTGCAAAAAATTTTTGCTAAAAAAGAAAGAAAATCCACACTGACAAATGAATAATATCCAAAGCGTCTGCCTATTGTGATTTAGTTACAAAGCATAAATTTCAACATGCAAATTTGAAAAGATTGTCTTAGCACATGAAACCAAACACAGAAAGAAGAAGGAATAGTAGAGTAAGCTAAAGGCTGACCAAGGGAGGGCAGAAACAATGGAAACACAAAGCTCCTACCTTAATCAGCTTTACTGACAACTTGACACAAGCTGGCAGTCACCTTGGAAGAGGGAACCGCACCTGAAGAATTGCCTAGGTCACACAGGCTTGTGACCACGTCTACAAGGCATTTTCACAATCCCTAAAGAATACAGGGGATTCCAATCCAATATGGGCCATGCCATCTCCAGGAGGTGAGCTAGGAGTATATAAGGAATGAAATCCAGAATGGTGGTAAGAAGAATTTCTCATTGGTTTCTGATTCAAGATCTTTCTTTGAGTTATCACCTTGGCGTCCATTGATGATGGATTGTAACTTTGCTTTTGGTCAGGTGTTTATCACAGCACCATCAAACAAACTGGGAAAGTTAATGTGAACTGTTAAAAAGCAAAGGTTGAAAATTAAAAGAATAAGGAAACATAGGTCACTGCTTGTCTCCATTACAAGGATGTAGGAGTGGCGAGATTTGCATGTGTGGTTGGAAATAAATAAGTGAAATAACCCATGCACTTTCAGTGAGCTTCTCTGTCAGTATCAGGTTTTAGCAAGGAAATTTAGTAGTCATGACACTTTTTTGATCCAAGATTTTGGCATCAATGCAGGCAAATAATAATTTTCAGAAATGGAGCAAATGAAAGAAACAAAGCATATAATCATAGACTTCAGTGTGTCAGAATAAGACATCAACATGTCAAAAAGTTAAAATAATTATAGAATGTAAATGGAATTATTCACACCTATTATCAAAAAATAATAGGTAACTATTTTGAGATTTTCCAATGTGCTAAAGTTTTGAAACAGAAAGAAAATCTGCTGTATTGTCACAGATTATATTATACTTTCATTGTTACATTTATTTAAAAAATTAAAGAACAACCTTCATTTTGAATTGTACATGCCTAAATTTTGTTTTGGAAGGAAGCTACACACACACACACACACACACACACACACACACACACACACCTGTACAAAGTTCAAGATTAATATGTGAATAATGGAAAACAATGAGAAAAATGTGCTGATTTTAAAAATGCCTATAAGAGCCTGTATAAAATGCATTTATGTGTCATTCATGTGGATCTGTGTGTGTGTGTGTGTTTGTGTGTGTATGTGTGTGTGTATGTGTGTTTGTGTGTGTGTGTGTGTGTGTGTGTGTGTGTGTGTGTATGCCCATGGAGAGTGTTGAGGACCCAGGAAGATTTTCAGTGTCTACTGTATCTTCTTTAAATGGAATCTTCTATTGAACATGGTGCCAAGCTGGAAGGAAGCAAGCCCAAGTGTTCCTTCTATCTCTGTCCACACAACACTGAGATTACAGGTATGTATAAGAATTCCCTAGATTCTACTTGGGTACTAAATATATAAATTCTGGTCCACAGGCTTTTGTAGGAGGCATTATTTCCCATTTTTGGGCCACTTTCTCAGCCCCATAGGAAATATCTATTAGAGCAAAAGAAAGGGTATGTGTGTGGGTGGATGGGGAAGTGAGGAGGGGCTGAGAGGATTTGGAGGAAGGAAAATTATAATCGGAATATATTTGAATTTGAATTTAAGTGAATTTCTCATATAAAAGAGATCATTCTATTTTCAGTGTTAACACGAAGAAGACAAGGTGGCTGGTTAGAAGCAAGTCAGATTCTCCAGCTTTTCCATGTCTTATATCAAAGAGCCATAGCACAGCTTCTCAGTGAAGGGATGGCTGAGGTAATGTGTTGAAGTTCAATACTGGATGAGAAAGAATGAAGAGAGATCACTACAAAGAGTGAAAAGTTCTCAGCCCAGTCCTAGGGTCTGGGTAACAGAGGTAATTGTAGGTAGGCTTATTATTTATTTTTTTCTTTTGTCACTTTGTTTTACAAAGATATAAAAGAAGACCTAAAGAACTGAAATTGGAAATATATTCTGTTTTACAGTAACTGCACATCCATGGGCATGGCATTGAAAGAATTCTGGTAACTAAAAAGGCTTTTGAGTAAGAAAAGAAGAGATACCCAGCCCAGCATATCCTTAGATATTGACCTAAAGGCACAAAACATAGTGAAAGGCAGACATATGAGATACCTGACTCTTCTGTGTGCAGATAATTCTCTTGGAAATGACTCCAGAGATACTGAGCTGCATGAAATTCTGGATAAATATGCCAGAAGGTGCATATTTTTTTAAAAAAAGAATTAATTTTAAGAAAACATAACTAAAATAATATAGAAAGCAAAGGGTAAACTTATTTATAGAAGCAGCTATTATTTATACATAGTAGATTGTCAAAAAGAATTACTAATAGAATGAACTATTTCAAGGTCCAAAATAAAATAACTGTTATAGGTAGCATAACCAGTTTCAATAGCCAAGTTTCAGAACCAATCAAAGTGTGAAGTGATAGGTGGATAGAAAAATCAAACTTTGTATATACTTTAGATTAGTTTTAGGCTAGTTTTTATTGTTGTTAGGCTAGAGTTTTCTGTTGTTATTGTTGTTGTTGCTGCTGCTGCCAGCTTAACACATCCTGGAGTTATTCAGGAGGAAGAAACTAGAGTTTAGAAAATGCCACCTGATTGTCCTGAAAACAAAAACAAAGCTTCTAAAATATTTTATGATTGATGGTTGATTTGGTGTAGCGTTTTGTAGATTGTGGTGCCACCACAGGTTTGGGGGTTCTGGATGCTACAAGAAACCAAGCTCTGTAAGCCATAGGGAGCAAGCTAGTAAAAATCCTTCCTATATGATCTTTACTTCAGTTCTTGCCTACCGGTTCCTGCCTTGAGTGCCTTCCCTGATTTTCTTTGATGATGGAGTGTAACATATAAAAAAAGTGAAAACTCTTTCCTTTCCAAGTTGCTTTTAGTCATGATGTTTTATAGAGGCAATAAAAACTCTAACTAAGGCACACAGCGAAAACAGAGTATTATACTTAACAAAGATAGAGATTGTGTAGCCAGTAACAATGCAGATGACCCTGGAAGACCTTATACTAGATGAGATAACTAAAACAAAAAAATGTTAAGATGACATCCACAGATATACACTGAGCTGAAATCTGCAACCTAGTTGAAGAGAGGGAGGAATGAAGAGTGAAGGGGTCTTTACCAGGTCAGAGAAACCCACAGAAACAGTTGGCCTCAACAAGGGGAGAGCACATCGACCCCAGATGCTGTCTGGAAGGCCAGTACAAGACTGATCCAGACCCCTGAACATGGATGTCAATAAGGAGGCCTCTGTACTCCAGGGAACCTCTGGTAGTGGATTAGCATTTTTCCCTGGTGTAAGAAGGGACTTTGAGAGCCCATCCCACATGAAGGGATGCACCATGGCCCTGGACACATGGGGAAGGGCCCAGGCCCAGCACAGGAAGATTTGGTGGACTTTGCAAAGCCCCCGTTGAGGGCCCTACCCTGCCTGGGGAGTGGTGGGTGAATTGGGTGGGGGATAGGTTGGGGGTTGGGGGCAGGGATGAGGGTGAGGGGAGGGAGAGGGAGAGGGAGAAGGGACTTACATGTGAAACAAGCTTGTTCCCTAACTTGAACTAATAAAAAAAAAGTTAAGATGCATAATTTCACTCATTTTCATAACTTCATAAACAGGGACTTAAAGGCAATGGGCAGAGAATGGCTGTCGAGAAAATGGAGACAAATGCAGCAAACGTCATTAACTGTTCCTCAGAAGAGGAAAGGCTTCTGAAGATCTAGACACTATGGTGATCATGCCCAAGAGTAACACAGTTTATAAACACTGGGAAGTTTACTAAGGATGTTAATCTTGCCGTGCCAGTGAACTTGCAGTGCTGGCCACACCCTCTGGGCATGGTTTCAGGTGCAGATTTGACCCATTATGGCAAGGCAAGATGTCACGACCATCTTGTTTTTATCTCAGTACACATGTCAAAATGTTATACAGATAGCTAGACATGGTGTTAAATATTAGCTTGATTATGTTAAGCATCGTAGGGTGCTATATATGTATAACAAAATACATTCCACAAATACATGTAATTCTATTGTTTATCATGCTTTTATTTTTATGGAAAAAAGAAAAAATGGGGAAACTGGAAAGAAGGCTCAGGGGATGTGTCTATAGTGACACAGGTTTCTGAAAGCAGCACCAACAGCAGGGAAATGACCCATGTGATCTTCAGAATGAAACTTGGATCTGTACTACTTTAGCTAGTGCTGGGTCAGAAAGTTCTGGAGTCTGACCCATCTCTTAATTTCTTTACGCAGGTATAAACACAGTGAAACATTGAGGAAAGTTTCCAAGGGACAATTATTACAACAAAGCTTTGGGCATAACTGCCTGTGGTCTTAACCCTAAGAATGGGTTCCCTTGACAGAGAAACAAGGCTGAGCTAAGGAGCAAAGGTGGTTTGTAACCAGCTTAAGCATGGGCTCTATTGACTGGGAGGATGGCTCAGGTTTACTGGGATTCAATGAAGGCTGGCTCCAATGAATAGCAAAAGACCACCAGGTTGTTAGACAACATCCACTGCAACCTTCCAGGGGAATGGGTGTCAGTTTGCTTCTTGGAATAAAAATGTCTGCATGTTTAACAATTCTAGTTTATCTCATGCTTTCTGTAAACTGTGGTCTTTACAATTCCTGAGATGCCATGATCCATCTGTAAGGCAGCCTTGGTGGAAGATGAGAGAGAACAGACTCTAGTAAGCTCTCATCTGAGTTCAATATACTCACTGTGGCACATGGGTGTGTGTGTGCACATGTGTGTGTGTGTGTGTGTGTATGTGTGTGTGTGCACATGTGTGTGTGCACATGTGTGTGTGTGCACATGTGTGTGTGTGCACGTGTGTGTGCACATGTGTGTGCACGTGTGTGTGCACATGTGTGTGTGCACATGTGTGTGTGCGCACATGTGTGTGTGCACATGTGTGTGTGCGCACGTGTGTGTGCGCACATGTGTGTGTGCACATGTGTGTGTGCGCGCACATGTGTGTGTGCACATGTGTGTGTGCACATGTGTGTGTGTGCACATGTGTGTGTGCACATGTGTGTGTGTGTGCACACGTGTGTGTGCACATGTGTGCACACACCCCACATACATAACTTCATGCACATCTATAAAATAAATATGAAAAAGTGACTGATGTAAGATCCATGAGCAAAACAATTCAGAAACATTTATTTCTGCTCATACCAATGTCTTAAGAAATACTTGATAAATAGTTATTATCAATAATAACACATTATTGTGTAGCAGACTATGAAATTGAGAGGCTATGAAATGAGAAGACTATTTTTCAGATTTGATTTGTGTTATCAGATAGAACAAGTTGAGATTAAAAACCTGATATCTATTTCCAGTGTTTAAAAAGAATCTGACAATTCCCTGTTCCTTTCAAAATTTATATTGCTTGTATCAAAGGAAGGAACAAAAGTATTATATATTTTCATATAAATAAATTGTTCACCTATTTTCAAGTCATATACTTTTGATATTTCTTAATCTTTCCATTAGGAATAAAAAATGCCCAAGTAACATTTTTTTCAAAGGGGAATTACACTTTCCTTTTATTGGAAAATTTACCTTCTGTTAGCAATTTAAATAGTAGATAATTTTAGACTTCAGATGTTACAAATAGGAAATACTATCTTACTTTACTTTTTAGCATGAATATTGTTCCATATGTCAATATTCTATTCTAATTAATGTATAGTGGTTAAGAAATGCCTGATTCACTAATGACAATGTATAGCATGGCTTCCTTTAGTACAGTTTAGTATCAAGTAACATGCATTCCCATGTACTTCATGCAGTGCCTATTTCATTTGATGTGATGTTTCTTTATCCATGTTGATCCACACAATAGTGCTTGTTTTTTTTTCCTTATAGAATTATTTACATTTTCCTGCCATATAATGATGCTAATATCCTTTCATACAATCATTGGACATGTTATATCATTCCTGAAGATTTGTCTCTGCAAGTTCCTCAATCATTTTCTCATCAGGTTCTTTGTGATCTTGATATTAAGTAATAGGGATTTACTTTTAAATCTTAAATATTGGTTAGTAATCTAAAATTTTGTTTACATTTTTACAATATGTAGATTACCTCTAGTTTTTAAAATCAGTTGCCGTGCAGATGCTAGTTTGATGTAGTAGAATTTGCATATATTTTCCTTGTACTGCTCATCCATTTTTGGTTAGGCCAAGGAATCAGCAGTAGTACCAAGAATCTTTGCCCAAGTGCTTTCAATTAATATTCAGAACATGACCTTCTTAAAGATAGGTATTTAATTTAATACACTTGCCATGTGTGTGTGTGTGTGTGTGTGTGTGTGTGTGTGTGTGTGTGTGTGTTGTGTTGAATCTGATAGATATTTAACTTTCATTTTCTTCCTTCCTTTATTTCTTCCTTCCCCCTCTCTTTTTCTTCTTTCCTTCCTTCACTGTCTCCCTTCTCTCTCTTTTCTTCCTTCCCTCTCTCGTCCTTTCTTTCTTTCTTTCTTTCTTTCTTTCTTTCTTTCTTTCTTTCTTTCTTTCCATATGCACATGACCATGTTTCCAGACACTACTTTATGAAGAAAAGAGTCTTTTTTCTTCTTTTTTATAGTGTAATTTCAGAAACACTTTAAAGAAGGATTCATTTAAAGATACCTCATTCTTTTCCTTCCCATCTCTCAGTAATCCTTCATTCCATGGGCCCACCAGGAGGAGAGGAAACACACACACACACACACACACACACACACACACACACACACACACACGTATCAAAGATCACACCTAGCCTGCTTAATACCTGTCCTACTGACTATTGCTTCTTTATCTCCCACAAAAGGCCTTCATACTCTGTAACTTTCTAAGATTGAATAATGCATATAAGATTTTCAGAGTCAATTTTTATATCATAATCCTTTATCCAAGTTTTGGTTCAGCAATAGTGGCAAAGGCCATTTAGTCAGAAACAATTTGACATTATACAGGCATATCATCTCTGTTTTACTGTCCATGATAATGAAAATATTAAAATTTTAAGTTCTATTTTACTTTGCAATTTTTATATTTTTTCCTCACTGAACAAGTTAAAATTAATCTAAAAGATCTTAAGTAAATAGGTTTTTGAAAAAAACATGTAAAATTTGATTTAATTTAATTTTTAAATTGTATTTCATGTCCTTATGGTTGAGTAAGAACATGATTATTGAGAAAGTAAGTAGCAATCAAATTGCATATAAAGTAAACATTTTGGGTGCTACACTATTTCTGTGAGGAAGGAAGGAAACATCCCACCTGAGTTAGGAAACTACTGACATATCAATGTAACAACACCACCATTGTCCAGTTTGTAAATCAGCATCATTCTTAGCTTTCCTTACAAGTTCAGACAGCTATATTATCCAAGTCCAGGCCCACAAGGGTGTCAACTCACAAAAGCAGGACAAACAGAGCTGACTGCACAGCTTTAAGCAGCTCAGTTGGCCCTAGCCTCTCCTAGATCCTTGGCTGATCTGTCTGCTAATAGTGTGCTTAATGGAAGCCTCTTGTAGGAGGTGTCTGAGAGTTTCTCTCAGCTGATCTTACTGCATTTGTAGAATAGAAGAAGGATAGGGATAGGCCTGCTAAGCTTCTAAGCTTTTGGCTTCCTGATTCTTAAGAAGACTCCCCTTTGACAATTTTGGGTCTTGAAGAGCTTCCCAGTATGACAACATGTCACCTTTATTTAGAGCATACTTCCTAGTAATATGCTTACCTCCGAGATGGAATGGACTATATGGGAAGAAATTCCTAATACAATAACACTGGAAGACACAGATTAAGAAATGCTGAAAGAAATTGATAAAATCAAATGACATGAAGAGTAAATTATTCCTACAATAAGAATTACCAGATACAATAGAACAAGTTCTCCTTTTGAAAAAATAAAATAAAACCAGCAGGGTGTTGGTGGCACACACCTTTAATCCCAGCACTTGGGAGGCAGAGGCAGGTGGATCTCTGTGAGTTTGAGGCCAGCCTGGTCTACAGAGAAAGTTCCAGGACACCTTCCAAAGCAATACAGAGAAACCCTGTCTTAATAAATAAATAAATAAATAAATAAATAAATAAATAAATAAAATAAAACCAATGCCTGAAAAATCAAAGAAAATACAATCCTTTCAAATTAAAAAAATACTAGATGCCAAGACCAATTTCTTGCAATGATTCTAACCACATCATTCTACATATCTAAATGTTATTGTCTGAGGCATTGGCTCTTTCTAGCTCTGCAAAGCAAATGGAATAATTAAGCCATTCTGATTTGCTTAATTTCCAAGTCGAGTATTCTTGACTAAGAAAAAGATGCATAAAAGATACATATATTTGCAAATTTACATAATTTCTAAGGATATCTATTGATTTACCTGGTTATATTCCACTTTAAAGCATTTAAACAGCAAATGCCAGTTCCAATTAGAGAACAATGTGCACTGATAGAAACATCAGAGCATCAGTAGGAAGCTTGGAAGTACATTGACTTGCTAATGAAGCAGTCAGTTTCCAACTGCCTCGATAGATAATGCAGTATTATTTAAGAGAGCACAGCATTTTGGAATATGGGTCACTAAGATTCCTGTGATTTTGAAGCTGTGCTCATAAAGAAATGAGGATTGAATATATTTGCAGCTCATGGAAGCAGCTTCGTTAACTGTCGGTCAATGCCTGTTTACACAATTTCTCAAATACAACTTGTCAGCATCTGGAGAGAGAAGCCATGCAATGACATGGGAGCTGAGGCTGCCATTCGAGTTTCTTACTCTAAGATAGTTTCTGACTGCCAGGAAATAATGTGCCTCTTCTCGAGATGATTGCAGAAACCTACTTATCACTATTATCTATAAGGGCTTCGCCATGTTTTCCAGGAACATTGCTTAAGGAAATTCCCTGTATCTAACTAAAGCAATCAAGATGTCCATGGGCAAAAGGCATCTATGCAGTTCCCTTCGGGGGAGCTGCAGCTTTCTAGGAGAATGAAGGGACGACAAGCAATTGTCAGTGGGAAAATTGCATGCAAAACTTCAGCAGTGAAGAGACACTTCATTCAACACCAACGCTTTGAAAACAAAAGCTAAGGAAGTTATAATAAACAGAGTGGTGACATCAGTGTTGGTGGCTTTACTGTCTGTGCTGATTACCTTTCTCATACATGAGAGTTTGCTTTCTCCCATCTTGATGTTGGGAAATAACAAGTTGAGACCAAGTACTCAGCAGCATTGTATTAGTTCGATTCCCACACACGCGCACACACACACACACACACACACACACACACACACACACACACGAATCATTATTCCATGTTCCTTCCACTGTCCTGTTTTATTCTGATGTCTACTTCCTTCCCTATATTAAATGTAAGCTCATATGTATACTTTCTTTCATATTAGATGATGCACCTGTACATTGAACCTATTATATATAAATTTTAAAAATTGTACTAAGGCTGAACACAAACAATCTTCCTTAATATTATTCCAAAAAGCAAAGAACATGAGGAATAGTACCAAATTATTTCCCCTACATTGTGCTGTAGATGAAGTTTCTTTCCTACCTGGTCCCGCAGCCATTTAGTCCCAAATAAACACACAGATGCTTATATTAATTAGAAACTGTTTGGCGGATGGCTCAGGCATCTTACGGCTAACTCTCTCTTAACTATAAACCCATTTCAATTACACTATGCATTGCCACGAGGCTGTGGCTTACCCATAATACTCCAGCATGTTACTCCTTCAATGGCTACATGGCATCTCATTTGAGGCCTCTCTCTATCCACTCCCCAGAATTTTCCTCATCTCCTAGCCTCACCTATTCTTTCTGCCTAACTACTGGGCAATCAGTGTTCTATTCATCAACCAATAAGAGAAGGACTTCCTCCATCATTGTACTTTATCAGTAATGTTGGCATTATTTAAAAGAATTATATAGATATATGTGGAACTAGAAAGTGATGGTACTACACTGCTCACACACATCTGAGGGGAGGAAAGTCAAAACATATAGTAGTAAGTGATGGGGAATGTACTGTGTATGTTTATCTTATTGATTGTTAAATAAAATACTGTTTGGCCAATGACACAGCAAGTTAGATGGGACTAGGAATCAAAGAGGATTCTGGGAAATGTAGTAGAGAAGTGCTGATCCAGGCAGGAAGTGACATAGCAAGGAGAGTCATATTTAAGCGAAGGGGAAACAGGAAGGGTCCTTTTCCCCTTGCTCCTCCAGCAACATAATGTGATCCACCGGCAAGGAGGGATGCCAATAAGGCATCTGCTAAGATAAGTCTTATGTAATATATAGGTTTATGATAATTAAGACTGAGTTAACAGACGAGAATCCTGGTCATTGGCCAAGCAGCATTGTACCTAATACAAGTCTCTCTGTGTATTCATTTGGGCCCAAACTCGGGCAGGCAGCTGGCGTAAAGCACACACATGGCAGTGAGGCTCGGTGCCTTTGGCGGAAAGATTTATCGTAAAAAGTAAGTGTAAAATCTGATTTGTAACAAAGTAAAACCTCTGGAAAAACACACATTGTTATCAAGACAAGACAAACCTCAGAAATGTTCACTTCCTTTTTCTTTATTTTTTGTGTATTTCATATCATGCATCTTGATCTTACCATTTCTCTGCTCTGTTGTATTTTCCCTTTGTACTTTTACCCCCCACCCCAATAAAATAAAATAAAAACTAAGAGTAACAAGTTTGAATTAATTCCATTGGCAGAAGAAAATTCAAAACAGCCTAATATAGACTCTGTCATGTGTGGATATCAGTGGTAACTCAATGAAGATTTATGATGAAAAGTAGCAAGCTGAGCCGGGAAAATATTTGAGTGCAAAAAGGGCACAGAAAGTGGAATGGAGCTACATCCTCTGTGGAAGGAGATGAACTGATTAACGATGGGATACAGGGAGCAGTGACCTCAGGGTAAGATCCCACCCAGTTAAATTTCCAATTTGTGAAAAGGAACTGAAATAAAAATAGATTAGATCCACTTGTGGTAGGGCACACCCTTAATCCCAGCACTGGGAAGGCAAAGTGTGGTGGATCTCTGAATTTGAGGCTAGCCTGGTCTATAGAGCAAGTATAAGGACAGTAGAGCTTAGGCAGTGAAAGACAGAAAGCTGGTGAAGATGGAATTGAACCAGCAGGCTGTGTTCCAGGCCCTTAAGCAGCACAACTTGGGAGCCTTGGCCATGTGGTTCTGGCTATAGAGATAAGGATACAAGAAAGGAGTTGTGGAATAAAGCCACTGAGGACAGGCATGTGACAGGGGTGTCCTTGAATAGAGGCCCAGAAAGGCCATTGCCTGAAGTTGTGAAGTTGAATCCTGGATTTCCTTGGAGACCTAATGATGTCAGAGATCCTGGATACCTGCCAAGGAAAGCTGTTATCCGGAAGTGGTAACAACTCATGAGAAAGAAGTGTGTTTCAGTTGGCAAAGCTGAATGGAGTTGGAGATGAGAGTGTTTTGATATCAGACATGGAGATGCAAAACTTGGAGTTTGCCCAGCTGGTTTTCTGTCTTGCTTTCGTCCAGTTTTTCATTACTATGCTCCCTTTCCTATGTTCTGGAAATTATATGATGGAAGTATGTGATCTGATTTTTTATTTTTATTTTATAGGGCATTGCAATTAAGAGACTGCATGAATCTCAGAAAAAGAGTATCAACTTTGGACTTTTAAACATTATTGAGGCTGTGTACCACTATGGAGGCTTTTGAAGTTGGGGTAGGTCACTGTGGGTGCTGCCTTTGAGGTTTTATATTCTCTGGATACACCTAGTGTGTCAGTTGGCTTCTGTTTGCTTGCAAGATGTAGGAATCTCAGCTTTAGCACCTTGTCTGCCTGTACACTGCCACACTCTCCACCATGATGTAATGGCCCTCTGAAATTGTACGTGAGCCACCCCTATTAAATGCTGTCTTTAAAAGAGTTGCTGTGGCCACGGTGTCTCTTCACAAGACTAAAAGCCATAACACACCCTGTGTCTTGGGGATCCATCAGCTTTGGGTCTACAAGATCAGTTCCTTAACATACCCCAGCACATCACAGATGTGGTGTGTGATGGGATGGGCCAACTCCTAACCTTGTTTCTGAGCCTGGGTGGTTGAAAGGTTGATCAGGCTGCCGGATCCCCTTTGTCTTCACCACCAGGGTGAGCTCTCCAGCATTGTTCTGACTTGTTCACCGCTTTCAGCTGTGAAAGCATAGTGGCAATAGTTCTGTTTTCAAGCCCTGGCTGGGGACCAGCTCTTCTACACCTACATCAAGGCAAACTCTATTGGGGTCTCCCAGGTGAGATGACTGAGCCACTCAGCTAAGTGTTGTGGCTGGTGACCTGAGGGCCAGCTCTTCCACCTGCCACAGTCTACAAGCAGTTGGGGGAAGGGCATCTTGGGCACACACTATCATGTGGCAGATGAGGGGTGGGGCAAAATCTCCCATGCTCATAGTTTTGGCTGGTTCAACTGTACCCCAGTCAGTAGGGTCAGCTCTGATGTGCTCCCCAGGCGAGGTGCAAGGCTCCCTTTCCCAAGTGCTGCAGCCCGCAATGGGTTTGGGTCTGCTCCCCTCCCAGCTGGAGGTGGTAGGGGCAAGGGGGACATGGTTCCATCACCTCCACAACTACACAAACAGATGAGGAAGGCTGCACCAACCATGCCCTACTTATGCACTCAGGGCTGGCTCACTCATGTCCCTGTTTATAGGGTCAACTCAACTGGTTTGCCCAGATGAGGCACAAGGCCCATTTCTGCTCAGTGCTGCCTGAAGCTGATGCAGAGTTGAGTCAGGTCCCCCAACTGGTGTATCTGGCAAGAGGCAGGGGAGACTTGCTCTCCCATTCTTCATCCCTCAGGCCCTTGCCCCTGAAAACAAGGGCATCTCTATTGTGTGGCCCAGGTGAGGTATAAGATGCTCTCTGCCTCAGAAAGTTTTCCTCAGATAACTTCCCTGAAAACTCTTGTGTTCCAGGAAAAGTAACCACATTACAAATTGCCATCATCATGAATAAGTTTAGCTTGTTTCAAAACTGTGCAGAAATCAAATCAGACAAATTGCACATTTGTGTATCTGGCTTTTTACTCCCACGATAATGTGTTTAAATTTATCATCATCATTCCAATTATCAGTGTTTTGTAGGATTATGAGTTGCCTTTTCATCCGTTGTTTCTGAATATTGTGTCTTCTCATTTTAGCTATTCTGCAAGAGGCCAATGTTAAAGTAATCATAAAACTTTGTGGCTCAGAGTTATCATTTGTTTTGAGTCTATATACGAATATAAATGCTGAGGTGTAGAATATGTGCAAATTTAACTTTAGTGAAAGCTCAACTGTTCCCAACCATACATACACCATTGTATACACCTGTCAACAATATATGACACATTTTATGCTCTATAAATTTACCAGTATATATCTGCCCAATATTTTTAGCTATTATTTAAGCATAGCAATATCATTTTTTTTGATTTCTCATTTTCAGAGTAACTAATGAGATTGAAATAGTTGTGATTATTTTAAACATGTTTGTGTTGATCATTTTCATAGTAAATAATGAGATTGAAATAGTTGTGATTATTTTAAACATGTTTGTGTTGATTCCTTTTATGATTAATTTTTTATCTTGTAATTTCCTTTCCTAATGTAAGTTAATGTCTGTAAGTCATCCTCTAGGGGTTCCACAGATTCAGACTCGATCTTTCTGGGAATATATCTGAAAAATGCACATTAAATTATATATGTCACACAATGCCTTTTTAATGTTTTTCCCTAAAAGGATATGATTTTCTTTTGTATGAAGCTGCAAAATACAATTTACTTTGGAAAATATAATACTTGTTATATCAAGGCAGGATGATGTTGATAAGGCAATTGGAGTAGACTCCAGAAGGAGAGTTTTCTAAACATAATTGTATTGTCTCTTGATAGCTATGTCAGACTGATTGATTGGATATATGGTAGTTTATAATGACGTGCTGTTAGGATAATTGATGATATGAAGGAAATGGTTCATAGAGGGAAATCAGGAGGGCAGGAAGGAGGAAACAGAAGAAGGAAAGCAGGATGAGTGAAGAAAGAAGGGGTCAATGAAGTTCAACCCTCATATTGTGTGAGGTCTAAAAATCAATTTGGATTTGATCATAGACGAGTATGTTGACTCTATTCAATGCTATAAGTGACAGACATAAGAGAAAAAAGAAGTATGTGAAATTAGCTAACCCAAAAGTGTCTTATAGGGCAACCAGAATTCGAAGGCTATGAAAGTAAAACATAAATTTTACTTCATGAAACTTAAAACTCTATTATTTATCATACCAATAATAAAGCTTCCTATCTTTAGACATTCGCTTACATTCTATCCACATTGCCAGGCCACGGTTTGATTTTGCCTTCTTCTGTCTAGAGAGGACATTGCTGTCAGTGTGGGCTCCATCCGTGTGTGCTGTAGAAGGATCCCCAGTGGGAATATTGGATTGACTGGAGTTGCTGCTATTTGGTTGTCTTAGGACAGCATTACTTCCATTCATTCAGTGCCAAAGCCATGAGCTCTTTGGATCCTAGGGTTCTAAAATCACGTGCGATAGGAGGCTGTCAGACAGATAACTCATCACCAAACTCAAAATGTTATCATTTATTTAGTCTTCTCTTTAGTTTTAAAAAAGAGATCATGAAAGAATGGTGATGTTAGAAGTTAGTGAGGGAGAAGCACTGGTGTCAGGTTACCCGTCTCCAAATGCCCAGCTCCTGGGAAGTTTGTGTTATATAACCTTTTAAGTTTAGCTGAGACTTATTTTCATTTTGTAAAAAGACTCTTCTAGACACAAATGTGTTTCATGTCCAGATTCAGCATAAAGCTGGCTCCTTAGAATGTAATTCTTATCATGGCGATGATTTTTATAGCCTTTACAAACACTTCTCTTTACCAGGCACTAAGAAAAGATTCCACATAAGTAAGGTTTTGTGTAATGTTTACTAGCTTATGTGCCTGGTCATGCTGTGGGATTATCCCTTAATTATGAGTTTAGCCTTGGCAGCCCAGATGAATAGGAAATCATGTTAAATCTCCAATCTGCCATGTCTCTTGTTCTTCTGCCAGTCAGGGTGGTTCTAATTGGAAAATAAATTTAAAATGCCTTCATGCAGACACCTTGCTGGAATAACCACTGTAAATGCAAAAGTTACACAAAAGATAAGTTAGGCCAAGTAACTAAAAATATGCATATTTCATATTATAGGCTTTCAGAATGAGACTTTTTAAAAGAAGGTATTCATTATACATTGATCAAAGCAGTATACAGATGGCAAAATGAATTTGATGAATACTAATATTTTGAGTGCTGCACGAGTAGTAATATAGTGGTGCACATAATATAAATTAATTCATAAGTACATATAATTTTGATGATTTTATTTTATGTAAATTTAATGCAAAAATACCTGACAGGTATACTTCACAAATTTTCAATGAAATCCTGCACTTCTTGCTCACTCTTTACCATGAAAAATTAAATATATCTCAACATAGCACTGAAGATGTAGATCCTATCTGCAACAGTCATTAAATGGTTCACTTGATGAGTTGAAATTTAATTTGCTTATAATGAGCCTGAAAGTATGAAATAGAAGTACTAATGTGATGTTATACATAATTCCATTATTGAAACAGCAAAGTGGCTTTACACCTAATCTTATAATCAAAATATTTACTTTCACATTGACCTTGCATAGCTGTTCTTTCAAAGTGTTCATATTTTAAATATAGATACTCCTGTTTCTGACCTGATAATTTCCATTTGTTTAGAAATGTGCTACCAGAGGAAGAAGAACCAATGAACTGACCAAAAGAAGATGAAGTATGAAGACACAGATAATCCAAACTCAACAGAGAGGGAAATACTGCCTAATGGTGACATTTTACAAAGAGAGAAAGAGACTATAAATGTACATTTATTTATGAAAGTGTTTAAAATGAAATTTTAAGTATAGATTCCAATGTCTGCTTAATACTCATAAAAAGAGTGAAGTCATCCCATGAAAAGCTTTATCCAGTTTTTGTTCTAGAGTCTTCTTTTGCTATTACATTTGTATTAGTGGAAATCTGTTATTTTATATTCGTATTAAAGCTTGGTATGACATGAAGTTGACCTAAGATAAGATACTGTGACTGATTTTATCAATGAATGCAAAACTTCTCTCTGGTCCCTTCTGAAGTCATATGGAATGCATTAGAGTAGTTTGGAACAAATAAGTTTTTTTAATAACTTCATCAGTCATTTCTGAGGGACTACCAGTCATTTTTGATGTGTCTATGTGGTAAGAAAAGTATGTCTCAGCCATTCATAGAGAGGACCAGGGAACATCCATTAAGCCCCTGAATAACCAACAAAATGAATTTCCTGTTGCAGAATATTTGTTTACACCATTTGAAGATTTATTAATGTGATTGGTTAAAGAGCTTAATGGCCAATTACTAGGCAGAAGAGAATAGGTGGAACTTCTGAGCAAAGGGAGGCACTTAGGACAGATCAAGGCAAATAGGAGACACAAGGCAGGCATTGAAGAAGTTGGACATGTGGCACAGAGGAAAGATAACTGAGCCAAGTGGAAGGATGACAATTAATATCAATAGTTTAATTGGAGTTATAAGAGCTAGATGGAAAACAGCCTAAACTAGGTCAAACTTTAATAATGAATAGTAAGTCTCTATGTCATATTTTTGTGAACTGGTGGCCCAAAGCAATGTCTGACTATAATTTCCAGTTTCAGTTAAGTGTTTTCTTCTGACAGGCAACATAATTATGACAGATTTATCAACCACAGTCCAGAGAACACAAACATGTTTCCTTTGGAACCCTAATTTCCAAGGGTTGTATTGTAGACTATTTTTTTCTTTTGTTTTGAGGCAAAATCTTTCACTGAGCCTCAGGTTAGCCTTGGCAATTAATTCAGAGACATTCTGCATCAGTTTTTCAGGCACTAGCACTACAGGCATGAGATATCATATTTAGTAAAAAAACTTTATAGTTGTAGATGCTATGATAACTCACCATCCTGAAATAATATACTATTATAAATAAAACAAAACTTCCCAGTCTTTTTGCTTCTAAAGCTATTGTTATCTTTGTGTGGTCTTCTTATTCAGATTTTGAACAAAATTATTGGAGTATGAGCTGTTGAAAAGGTCTTGTTTGACATGGAAAATTTCTGTAGAGAACCGAATCGTTTACCCAATATCACTTATCTTCATCTATAATTATATTCAGCAGCTTTCTTAAGTGTTCTCATGAGAACTCTACCCTAATATGTAGTGATTATTTTCTAATATAGGTTTATAATTTTCTAGTATTTGATCTAGGTATCTGTAGTATTGTATAACTCAATTGCACACAATATTTCATGGATGCATTTAGGTTTTTCTGAATTGCTTTGCAGCTCTTACTGTTGACAGTCTTCTTATTCTGTTTCATCCATGCAGCATCAATATAGGAAAGCAGATCAGGGCATTCTTTCAGGAAGTAGCATAGACACAACCAAAGGCTTACAGCTTTGTAAGTGTTCTTCCTCTAGCTCAGTAGAATCTAAATCATCACCAGGTTGGTTCACAGCCTCAAGCACTTGTGGGTCCTTATCCTTATCCAATACAGCCTCACTCTGGTCCCAAATGGCTGGTCTCATCATTCTGAATCTTCTGTAGGAATCTTCTTACAATGCTTTTCTGATATTGGCTATACATGTATCCTGTTTTAGATGCTAAACAATGCCTGATTTTTGTACATTTTAACACATATTTTTACATATTTATTCTTACTTAGTTGTATGATAAAAAAGTAAGAAAACACCCAAATGTGACTTCACGTTATCCAAAAGCTCACTAAGCAAACTAAGCTTTAAACTGAATTCTAAACGTAAAAGGAGTAAGCCCATAGCAGTCTATAACAGAAGCCAAAACAATCTTCATGGTCTTGGAAGTGATCAAATAGGTATGACACCAAATTCATTATTTTAGTATTTATTGATAACATGCACCAGGAATTTTTATCTTATACATAATTGTTGTTTTAACTACAATTATAAATCTTGGAAAGGAATCATTTTGTCACCTGTTTACACATGATCACAGTGATTCAGATCTTCATAACTTGCATAATGTTGGATATATAATTTTGGAATCTTATGTAGGTTTGAGAATCGGGGTTCTATGCACCATATGCTTAGCTCTCAAAGACATTATTGATTTTCATTGCAAGATAGGATAATTGAAAGACATTAAATTAGTAGCATGCAGTTACAACTCACATAAAATATCATTGCAGAGTCAGATTAGTGCAATTCTCTAATAAAAAATTAAATATGATCATGATAAAAAATAATACAAGTTAGATGGCTGCACTGTAATTGACTAAAAATGATCTTAATTTTAATATAAAAGTCAAAATATTTATTATGGAGAGATTGTTAAAAAATACTAAATCATGCAAAATCTACAAAATGAGTTTAGTGGACATTTTTAGAAACATTAATACTCAAATGTTTTCAGATGGCTTCAAATACTGAATTATGGTCTGATAATACTAAAACATTATTATTATGCAGTAGTACCAATACTGATAAAGTAGCACACTGAATGGAGTATAATTTTCAAAAATTGTCTTAAATTAAGATAAACTAATATAAACAGTAGTTGTCTGAGCTCATTTTCAGGCTTCATGAGAAGAAAGTCTAATAGTATTTATGTTTTATTTATTTAAGTTGATAAATTTCTAAGTAGAAGAAAATCATTTAAATGGCATACAGAGTACTTTTGATATGGAACTAATGTTTGTACATCTGTTTCAGTATTTCAAATGTTGCCATAGAGGAACTAGATTAGAAATCAAGGCCTAACTGTGTATTTTAAATTAAGCTATTGCATCCTAAATCACATATGAATTTTGTAACAGCTCTTAAGTTTGACAAAGTTTGTCAGAGAATAAATGACAGATATTTCTGCAACACACATTCATTTTAGCTTAAATATTACGCTTCATAATATTTTCAATTTATATTCTAATAAAAAAGATAGAAATATAGACTAATAAAACACAGAAATAAGGGGGAATAAGAGATGCATACCCTACCTGTATTTTATTTTAATAACAATTTATTTCATGATATATAATATTTGAACTTAAATTTGTTATCATTTTATCATATTGATGATCACAGTTTTATTGAGGCAAATCTTTTACCAGTCCTATTCGTAAAACTCTTTATCAATTCAGGAATTTATAATATACTATATTGGAAAGGTCTCTGGTGAACTTTGAAGCTCCATTAGATTCTATTCTATTATAATCATTTACAAATATTCCTGCTATGTAAAATTCAGTTTTTAATATATTGATTTCAATGTGATTGTTTATATATCTCATATATCTTTCTAAATATTCCATATATATTTATATTATATAATATTAAATATTATATCATGAAATAAATTGTTATTAACATAAAATACAGGCAGGGTATGCATATAGTCATACTAAATTATCTTGTGAAATGTTGATTCCTGTATATTTCCAAAACTTAAATTATATGGATTTGCAATATATTGATTTGTCACCATATTTCATTATCATCAAAATAGAAATACATTATATTGTCTAAGTTACTTATATAAGTTAAAAATCTATTATACTGTACTTTTGACTGAAAGTCCAGTTTTATTCATTGATAGAAAAATGTTTTCATGTTAAGTAACATTCTGCAACTAAAACCTCTTATATATATTTTATTTTATATATATATATTTTTTTTTCATTTTATTTTATGTGTATGAATGTTTCACCTCCATGTATGTATGGGCACCACGTGAGCAAATTGTCCGAGGATGTCAGAAGAGGACTTCAGATCTCATGAGGTTGACATTACAGATGGTTGTGGGCCACCCTGAGGAAAATGGGAAATGAGCCCAGGTACTCTGGAAGAGCAAACTGTCCTCCTCACCTGTCCTCTTACAAGGTGCCTCACAACCTATCCAGATCGACATTTCCAGAATCAAAATTCTATAATTTTTTTCTTGACAGTATTGCCACGAAGCCAGAGTGTTCTTTCTTAATAGGTCTACATAGCTAAAAGCATAGGAGAATAACAAGATTTGTTCCAGATATGAACTTAAAATTATAAAATTGTATGTTATAAAAACACATATCTTTTGAGGGTTATTTTGTATTCAAACCTGCAGATTTGGAAATCTAATTTGTATGTATATTACCTTTATATTGTTTCCATTAAATAACTACCATATGAAACAACAACAAAGATTATTTAATATGCCTTGGAAGATGAGTAACAAGAATAAGACATGGATCTCATTAGGTAAAAATCATGCCATTTTTTTAAACTTCTGTGTCGGGGTGTGGTTATATGCTTGGCTTATTTCATTAATACCAAAAACAAAAAGTAGGAGCTCACTGACTTCAGACTGACAACTGGGGAACCTGAATAAGACTTAACCAGGCCCCCTGAATGTGGGTGTCAGGTGGGGAACTTGAGCAATCTATGGGGCTGCTGGCAGTGGAACAGGTATTTATCCCTAGAGTGTGAATTGTCTTTTGGGAGCTCATTCTCTATGGAGGAATTCTCTCTCACCCTAGATATGGGGGCTGGAGGGAGGTGGTCTTGCCCCAAATGATGTGAGCGACTTTGATGATCCCCATGAGACATCTCACCCTCTCTGAGGAGTGGATGGTGGGGATGGGGGGATGGTGGGGAAATGGGAGGGCTGGAGGGAGAGGGAACTGGGATTGGTATACAAAATAAGATTGTTTTTAATGTTAATCAAAAGAAAGTAATGAATAAATCCACAGTTTAGGGGTTGGTCTTCCAACTGTGTCATGTTTTTCCTCTCTCTCTCTCTTTTTTAAATTGCTGGTAGAGTTTTCAGCTTTTGTCTAGAGGAGGAGATTTACTTGCTTTGCAATAGTTAGAGCTGCCTTTAAGGACAACATCATGATTATGTTCAGCATCTTCTAAAGATTGTATTTGTCTCCATTTACCATCTCAAAGGGTCACCGGAATTACAGATGCATGATTCTGAGTTCAGGTTCACATGGGTTCTTGCAGTTCAAGCTAAGTTCATCATTCTTGTGCAACAAGTGGATTAGCCACTGAACAGTGTCCTACACAATATAGTTCTTAAAATGTCACACATTCTACATTTTTGCTTAGTAGGTACCAACCTGTCTCTTTCTTGCATGTTTTATAAATAGCAGTTCTCTTGAGCCACATATGATATATTCCAAACTCCCAAAGAGTGCTCAAAACCACAAAATATTGAACCCTCTAAACTCTATATTTTCCTCATACATACACAATTATGAGAAAGTTAGATACAGAAATCATTTTGACTAAGAGAAATAGTTCAATGATATAACATTGAAAGTAATGTGCTGGAATATAGCTGCTAACACTCTGCTCTTATATTATGGAGTTATTAATAAGTAAAATAATTGTTCACTTAGATGTGATATCAGGACAGTCAACCTAGACTGAATGTCACCAAATTTTCAGTATTATCAATATCATTCTGTATTTTTATACATAGAGAACCACACACACACACACACACACACACACACACACACACCTGAAAAATTATACATAACAATACCCAATGATATATTTTCTATCATACTCAGGTTATTTGACTCAATCAAAGCCAAATTGTACATATAAATTCTTTCTTTATTTATTTGTATATGGGATTCACTTGGAAAATGGATAAGAAGAAATTAAAATTCTCCACTGGGTGTGGTAGTATACATCTTTAATATTGGGCACTTCATAGGCTGAAGAAGGAATTTTTTTCCATTTAAGGCCAGCCAGGCTAAGCAATGGAGCAAGATCCTGTAACAAAACAAAGAAAAGCATGCAGAGAAACTCATAAAAGTGACATTTTCATCCTATTTTCAAATTCACAATATAAATGGGGACATGATTGCAACATTCCTCCTCAAAGACTTCATAGATCCTTCAAAGAATGTCTGGTTAAAGACTGAACTGGTGCACACGAACCCATTGAGCAGTTTATAGACAGTGCTAAATGGTCCATGGGATTTCATTTACTTTAGGGAAACGTGTTTACTCAGGAAACAAAGAGGGATAATCACATTAGCATCTCTATACTGTCCCATGCATCATCTTTATCTGAAGCACTCTGTTGCTTGTAAAAGTTAGATTTCTTATAAAATCAGTTAGGTAACTGTATAAATGGTTGCATTTTACTTTCTATTCATTATAACTTTGATTAGTAATGCCCAGTACAGTTACCTTCTTCTGCAACCTCACTAATTGAGTCTGCACTGCTCAGGAATGAAGCAGTCTCTTGACTACTAATTCAACCTCTTTCACAAAATACACTTCTTCACCTGTATTGCTCCTGGGGATAGCTTTTCTTTTCATAGGTGATTCCAATAATCCACAATGATTGACTGTGTGTATTCTTCAGGATTTCCAGATTGACTTTCTACCTTTGAAGCTTATCACTTCATTGATTTTTTTGCTCCTAAATTTACTAAATGATTCATGGCATTGATCATACTGATTTTTGTTTTTGCGTAAGAGGTAAAATAATTTGACCTCATTTTTCTAATATATATAGTATGTAAATGTTGATAGGACTATGAGTCAGTGTGTGTGTCTGTGTGTGTGTGTATGAGAGAGAGTGTCTTTCCTTACTGAACTCCAACTTAGTTTTTGAAACAAAGTCTCAAAAAATGTAGAAACTGGTTTGTCAAGAGTACCTAGCCACAAAATTTCCAGCAAACCTTCTGTCTTCCCTTCCCCAATGCTAGCATTACAGGCATTTATGCTTTTCCATGGATTTTGAAAATCACAAATAACACCCTCATGTTTTTACAGCAAGCATTTTACTGACTAGGCCACCTCTACTGTTAGCATTAACAATACTGAATATTTCTCTTATGATTTCTTTTTTCCCTTAGAAAGGGAGACTGTAAACTGTTCCTCAATCCTTAGAGCAGATAAGGAAAGGAAAGAGCAACTATTACTAAAATACATAATTTCTGCTCGAAGGCAGGTATGTCTGCTTCTGGATACACAGTGGATAGGTGGAAACAATTTGTCCTTTAGGCACAGTTTAAATGGGGGATTGGCTCTTAGCACCATGTTGTGTATTTTGAACATAGAATTTTAGGAATTCTTTCACTGATTTTGGTTGTTACTGAGCTATCAGTTTTTGGAAAATAAACAAATGAAACAAAAACCCTCTTTGTACCTGATGCTATGTATTTGCTTTTGTGTTTCCTTCTGTCTGTCCTTGACTTCTTGTGTTTCTTCCCACTAAAAGACTTGTTGCATCCATGTATTCAATCGTAAGCATAAGACACACTTCTCCCTATTTTTGTGTTGCGTGTGTACACATTCATGCACATATCTATAACCAGACTTTCTCTCTTCCAACAGCAGCTCTCAGATAATAACACAGAGACTTCTTATTCATTATGAAACTCACTCTATAGCCTAAGCTTGTTCCTAACTAGTTCTTCCAACTTGAAGTAGCCCATTTCTACTAATCTACATTCTGGCACATGGATTACCTCTCTTCCATCTTGCATCTCCTGTCTCCTCTGTAAGTCTCCTGGCTTATCTTTTGCTCTTTGGTTCCTCTTCTTCTCTCTGTGCAGAAAGCCCACATATATCTCCTTCCTAGCTGTTGGCTGTTCAGCTCTTTATTACACCAATCAGAGCAAAACATTTTCACACAGTGCACAGATATGTGACAACATTTCCCCATTTTTGCTGGTTTAATTTAGCAGTTTCCATAATGCAATGTCACTGATCAGCAATTGATTTTGTATATTAGCCCTTAAAAAACTCAAAGTCAACAAAGCACCATACAGGACCCAGATGCCTGGTGTATTTTCCATCCTTATGTGGCATTTATAACTTTTCTCTTTCTTTAGACTATATTATTTTTAACTATTTTTCTATGACTGTCTATACCCATTTTTTACTGTATCTGTTTAAAGGTTTCCTTTGTCTGGACATAATTACTGCATACCTGCAGACTTCTTTGACCAAGTGAGGCCAGCCTGAAACTCACCTTAAACACTGGTGCTGGCTTATGTTCTACCACACAGGGTTATCTCTCTTCCATCTTGCCCTTCCTGATTCTTCTCCATGTCTACTGGCTTCTCCTGTGCATCTAGATTCCTCTTCCTGTCTTTGTCCCAAATTCCTGTCTGTTTTTCGCCTAACTATTAGCTAATCAGCTTATACAAAACCAATCACAGCAATGCACTCAGTGTACAAATATCCCACAGCATGTATCTGTGTGGGGAAGCGTGTACTCCTTTGTAGGCATCTGTGGAGAGCTGAGTTGTCAAGTGGGTATCTTCCTCCAGTGCATTCTATTATCTTTCTTAGGTGAGTTCTCACTGATTGACTTGACTGACTGGCAAGAAAACTTCTAGAATCTTCCTGCCATTGCTTACCAGAGCTGAGAATACTGGTACAATATAATTTTGTTGTCTTTTGTTTCTTTGAGGCAGGGTTCTCTGTATTGCTTTGGAGCCTGTACTGGAACTTCCTCTGTAGACCAGGCTGGCCTCAGACTCACAGAGTTCCACTTGCCTCTGCATGCAAGTGCTGGGAATAAAGATGAGTGCCAACAACGCCTGGTACAATATTTATATAATCATTCAAATCAACAAATAGTTGTTAAAATGTATGATCCACATTTACTATAAATTTAATACATTCAGGATATTTGCTCTTCATTGTAACTAGCCTTAGATACATAGGGCAGGTGATTTCTTTTAAAGAGAAAACCAGACATAATTCATTTTTTACTGTTAATTGATGTACAACTTCAATGGTTATTTCACATTTTTAAAGTCAATGAAAGACTTTGTTAAAGAAAATTTTGTAACAAATCATTTAGGTTTTGGACAATTGATATAAGTCTACTTTTACTAATTTTTCTTGCTTCTAGGCTTTCCCATACAGAGATGATTATTCTATTAATGACTTCAATAGAGATAAAATAAATTTGATGCTACATTATGTGTTTGTGATGAAAATTAGTCAAAACCAATGCTCAGGGAAAATATGGCCTTCACTTGATTTTGTTCATATTTATTAACTCACAGCCAGATCTCATTTAGCTACACAATATTTATGGCTTTTTTCATGCTGTAATACCAGAGTGAATACCTGTGACCAAGACTATAGGGTTTTCAAAGCCCAAAATATTTATTTGTGTCTCCTTGAAGGAAGTTCACTGACCCTTTCTATTTTAAATTATTGCAATTATCCTTATTGTACACAAGAGACAACTGAATCTCAGAGTAATGAGCATGTGTTCTAGAACACAAAAATCAATTAAATCTCCATTTACTATTCAAGTGTGACTTGTTTTAAAATTCACAAAGTGTTGGAGGGCAATGTTAAGAAGAAAAAAGGACATATTTGATGTGTTGAAGAACTGTGCAAATAGAGTCCATATGATTCAGTTTGTCTGCCATATCTTACAATGAAAGTGGCTCAGATCTGCATTTTTAAATATGTTTAAATCTAACTAGAGAATGTACATGAAGATGAATGCTGAGGTTACTATACTGGTAAATAACCATGACATTTGATAAGGAATATAGAATTGATTTAATACTTAGAGATCAAGAGCATGTTCTGTTCAGCTTTCCCTATTCATGTTACACATGGTTCAAGTCATTAATGTCTTATTTCCTAGTCTTTTTCATCTTCCATTTTCAAAGTAAGAATTTGAAAAAGAAATAGAGGCTTAATGAGTGGAGTAAGGACAGTGTATGCTTTAGCTGTAAATAACATCAATTACCAGGAGTTGAATATATGTGTCTGCACCAATCATTTCTTTCTCTTTTTGTCCATTCTATCCTCTTTCTCGTGTTCATTTTTTCTTTGTTTGTTTGTTCCTCTTTTTCTAGCCTCTGTCTTCTTCCTCATGGATCTCTGCCACTTTTCTTTCCCTATCCTGATCATCAATGTGAACACCAAACTGAAATATAAGTGGTAAAAAGACAAAGCTTGGAGATTCTAGTGCTAAAACACAAAAACTGAATGACTGGCACTGCCTCTGGAGAGACTTGGCACACTCTAGTAGAAAATGGATGCTCTACAGTGATACGAGCCATATCTTTCTATTTTACCTTCCTTTCCATTTCCAGAACTGCTGTTGTGTTTAGTGACCATGCTCAAGCCATGTCTTTGAACTTAATACTAAAATAATGCAATATTTAGAACTGGATAGGCTAATCTTGGTGTCAAAACACCTTTGTGCACATATAAAACCTGGCTTGTTGAACACATGCAACCAGAGAGCATGAAGAGATGAATCTATATTTATTGTTTCTATATGTGAATAATACTTAAATCTCAGAATCATACTTAAGGATTTGCTTTTGTGAGAACAATTGGAGAAAGCACATATGGCAATAAGCTTAGAGGGTTGCATTAGTAGTATGGGCATCATAAGGGTGAAAATAAAGAGGAAATTATAACTCTTAGAAACACTTGGTTTTACTTAGAAACATCTGCTTTTACTTAGAACAACTGCAGGATAATAAGAATTTCCCAATAGTACTTACTGTATTAATTTCACTAGGTACTAATGTACTATCATATAACAGAACGTTTTAAATATAATTAAGTATAAGGAAAACTTTTTCCTCTCCTGTCTCATGGGACCTCTTAATTAATGTGTTTTGGAAGAAACATTTTTGCCCCTGAAGACATACTTTTAAAGTTCTGTAGCTCTCCAGCATAAACAACAGAAAACATTTGTATGGTTTACCCATTCCATCAGGGAGAAGCTCTGCCTACCGTGGAGACTTACCAGAAATTCTGGTTGATTAATGATTTAAAAAATCATTTTATTGACTTTATATTAATGTTTGCTTACTTTCCATTTTCCATTAAGAAAATGCCTCAAGCTTTAATACATTATTCAGCTGTATATTTTCAGATTCAAAATGTTATTACCTTCAGTGTTTCCTATATACATCATTGAGTCTCATTCATGCAAATATAAGAAACATCATTCACTCAAATATATGCAACACCACACTACAGATAATAGTGAAGGTCTGACACTGTAAATGTTTTCATTCACATTCTAATATGTGGGCTTTTTTCTACCTGCCAATTTGGCCAAGTAAACAGCAAATAACAAGTAGGATATTTTCTGAATTCCACCCATTTGCTAGATGGGAGCTAAGCTTAGTTCCAATCCAGTTCTGTTTTATGAAGAAAACAAAACATTTTCTCTCAGTCAAATAAAGGAGGTAGTCATAAAAAGCATCCAAATGAAGGAATTATATCGATAAAATCTAGAAGTCAAGAGGTATTGACTACAATTAGTGAGAACCTAATGTATCATTAAGTTCAATTTTTCCGTACAACTGGACTGTCACAACTCAAAATAGACTATATATTTAATTTTCCTTAATGCTTGAAATATAAATAGAATATTTGCTATGTGTTCTAACAGTGTTTTAAATGGTGTTTAAATGGTCAGCAGGATTTACATTACACCAACAAAAAGTAAGGGTACATATTGAGGTAAACCTAATGAAATGGAGTTTGAGAGAATAGATTACTGGAAGCAGGAAGTCTGAGATGTGTGCTACATCATGGCTGGTTTTCTTACAACAGTTAGTTTAAATTCCGTGTCTACTGCTGCATCTGTAAAAGTCTGCCAGCAGGGCTCTCCCTTGCATTATAATTTAGACACAAATGATCCAAATTATTGTTTCCTTAGAACAAAATTTAACTCTGTAATCCCTAACCAAACTAATTACATTGGATTGCCACAGAAAATGATTAATATCTCTGATCTTCTTGCTTATCCTGTCTCATTATTATCCACCATCAAGAATGTATGGGTTTTTAAAATAAATATTAGTATTATTTAGCAATGAGGGCTATCATTTAGTCAGTTCTAAAAATTAAGATAAGACTATTAATTAAAAAAATAAAGTTTGGTGAACACTGAAAGAAATCCTTACCTGATGTTTACATATTATATATTTTAAATGCATTTTTAATGTTAATACTTTTGCCCTAAAATATTTTGTTTTCTCTTTGAATCAAGTAGTACACTCAGTTTTGTTCATGTCAAAAAGATTCTTTGTAACTTAGAATACTCTTTGATGACTAACCAATAAGAATATATTCTATAGTCATAAATGATAAAATGTTGAAAGATGTTAAGTGAGTAGGTTGTATGAATCCATTGTTAGCTTTAGCCTTTTTTATTACAGACTAACAGTCCTATATGAAGGGCTAAGTTGTTGAGTATAATACAAGAAAATCAAGAGCATCAAAAAGGCAGTTGAATGTATCTTTTCCAACTTCTCTTAATTGAATTAGAAACAGGATTGTTTTCCATGACAATCCCAGTTCCCTTCTCCCACCCGTCCTCCCCTACCACACCCCTCCCCCAACTAAGACCCTACCTATCACATGTCCTTTCTGCTCCCCCTGGATGGTGAGGCCTTCCATGGGGGGTCATCAGAGTCTATTGTAGCCTTGGGGATAGGGCCTAGGCCCACCCCTGTGTGTCTTTAAATTGTAGATTTTTAGCATCAGATAATATTAGGTGTTCTATCTGATGTATCTATGTGATGATGATATATATGAACTTGTAGCAGTCCTGCAGCTGACTCATATCTATATGTCTGATAATAAAAATAGGGTATTCATCATTATATGAATGATTAATAACACTGGACTGATGAGTCCAAACTCATCCACCCTTTTTAACACTATAGTGAGTTTTACATACCATTTACTTTTTAAATGGACCATTTGATCTGATTCTGATACTTACTGAAGTATATCCTATTTTTAATCAACATTAAAAAACCTGGGGCTTGATGTTCTTAACAATGAGATATCAGGAGCAACATTTTGCACATTTCTAAATGTAAATTATATATTCAATTTTAATACTTTTGCTGGGCATTGAAGATTTACATTTAGAGAATTTTAAGTCATTCTTTTTGGTCTGTCCCAAAATAGCTAGTTCAACTTCAAGAAGATTTGCTAATCTTTGCCACAGAAAGAGAATTTTTGAGCATTTACTTGAAATAGTATAGAATCAAAAGTGTGGAGGCAAATTAAAAGTAAACATAAACTGCAGAAATATGAAATGAAACTCCACATATAATTTATACCACATTGGCATAATTCTCTCCAATTTGGAACATTCAACTCAGTATCTAGAATAATTGCTATCCACCAATAAGTTGATACACATAATCATACTGCTTACGTCATTAGTGCAATATATTTAGTCTTGATTATCACCTACTACTAATTGAGTTATATATTTCAATTAACATACACTAAACAAAGTTATAGAAACAGGATAATGATTTAAAATGCAAGTAGACTTAGAGATTAAAAATAATAAGTACTTTTAAATATTTTTTGAGAAATTCTTACATGTGTCCAATATATTTTGATAATAATACAGTACTCCTGTAACTCTTCTAGGACCCTTCTGTCACTAAGTCACTCTCCCAACTTTTTCCTCCTCCTTCTCTCCTAAAACTCTGAGTTAAATGAGTACTGCCCATATGAACATGGGTGCAGTGTTGTCTCCTAGAGCTTGGGAAACTTACCAAGAACTACCCTCATATAGAAAAGTGACTCTTCCTACTCCAGTAGCCATAAACTGACTCAGATCTGAGTTGGGCTTTAGTAGTTCCCTCCCCATTCATGCAGGGATGCTGACTTCTTGATCTTCTGTAACTCTTGTGTAGCCAACTGCAGCTGCCATGAGTTATAGGTGTACCACCCTATAAGATAGATAATGATATAGGTGCATATAAACAAAGGAAAACCACGTCGAAGATTTTCAACTCTCCATTTTAATCTGAACTCAGCAAATAGGATACACAGTGTTTCAATTATTTTCCTAAAACAGAGGAATAGTATCATGGGCAAAGAAAAAAAAAAAACAGGTAGTTTTAGGAAATAAAATAGAACATCTGATTGTAAAAACTGGTGACTAGCTGGGCAGTGGTGGCACATGCCTTTAATCCCAGCATTTGGGAGGCAGAGGCAGGCGGATATGTGAGCTCAAGGCCAGCCTGGTCTACAGAGCAGGGTCTAGGAAAGCCAGAGCTGTTATACAGAGAAACCCTTTCTTGAAAAATCCCAAACCAAACAAAAACCAAGAGGTGACCATACAAAGTAAACCTACATTAAATGATTTTTTAATAGAAGAAAAGATGTTTTGATGAAGTATTCTTCATTTCTTAGGTTAGTATCTATAGATAATAGTTCAGAACTAAAATAATCTTTGGAGTGTCTTAATTTTAGTACTTAGAATAATTTAGTAAGTTTTTGATTCTCATTACTTTTTAATATTTCAAAAAAATAGAGTACAGACAAATCAGATCAGTTGAAAATACATAATGATATGAACATGCCTTATTTAAATGTGTTGCAAATAGACTTTGCAAGGAAGACATGGATAAGTTTTAGGTGATCTCATAGATATTCTTGTGCTTCTATAAAACCCATGTATTCTGTCAGTGGAACTGCATGAAAAAATAAATAATACAAAAATGTCTATGACAGTTGTTCTATAATTGCTGATCAGAGAGAAATGTAATACATGCCTGGCAGAGTGCTGTTATGTTAACTGCTGGCTACTACCCTAACTTTGGAGGATAATGGCTACTCAAATCCCTAAGTAATGACTACAATTAATGGACATAGACACTATAATTTTAGGCTCTGAAAGTTAATATATAAAATATTAAAGATATCTAATGAAATATATATGAGGATGTTAATTTATCAGAGTTATGTAGTTGACATATGTTAAATAATTTTTCCAGGTGTTAAATTCTAATTCACATGCACTAAGATTCTTGGATATTATATTATAGTAAATCCACAATATTCTCTTCTGGATTCAGTTATTAATATTTTATGTGTGAAATATTCATTTGTGATATATGTTACATTTATTCCACTTTTAATTTTTAAAATTTTTGTAATATTTGTTATGTTGTATTATTGTAATATTAGAATATTATAACTCCATTGAAATTTTCTTTTTTATGAGAGTATGGAAACTTTTATTCTTTTGGTTTAGAAGTGTTTAAAATGATGTATTTATTAACAGCCTTATTTGGTTTAGTCTTCTTTATGGATTTATGGTTTCTAACCTATTACAAGTATGTGTTCATGTTTATTTTAATATACTAAATTCCTCTAGATTTTGAAAGAATTTGAAGAACCATGATTCACTTGATTTGAACTTTAATTCACTTCTTGTCTATGGGTTTCCCTGTATGAATTACATATTTTCAAAGCACTTATTAGCATACCATTCAATGATCTTTACCAAAACTGATTTAAAATTTTCTGTTTCTGTTACAACTTTTGTTTTGTTAACTTTTCAATTATAAATTCCCATAACAATTTTCCTTTGAATACTTTAAAATTATTTCTAAGAGTTTAATGTTATCTGAATTGGTGTACTGTTTAATTATATATTAGGTACCTTTGTTTAATTATATATTAGGTACCTTTCAGTTATATTTCCACTGTGGTATTATACAAAATAAGTCTTTACATATTTAAGAACTATAATGAGATATTTGAACACCCACAAGAAATATTAACCACCATTCAAATAATAAATAAATCCATCTCCATCTATTGTTACTTGTGTGGATGGTATGGGGTTTGAGAATATTTAATTTCTTTTCAATCAACAGGTTTCAGTTGTATAATTAACTATACCAGCTGTACTTAGTATATTGTCCATTAACTTCCCACAAACATTCATGGTAAAGTTGATTATTTTAGCTCTACATGTTGTCTACTCCCCTTAAAATTATAATTTTAATACCAAAACATGTAGCTTCTCCTATTACTACTCACTCAAACAATTATTAAAAACAGCTGTTTTTATGACTTTTATCTATTTATAATTGATCGGAAACTCGAACTCCGTGCCTTCCAAGCAGGCAGTTCTATCACTGAAGTACAAGCCCAGCCGTTTATTTGAATCTTTTTTGTAAGGTTATAATTGGTTTATACATCTCTAGTATGAATTTACAGCATAATTTTGCTGTATAATTAACTTTTTAATGATTTTGCTTTTTCACATGTTTTCATGTTGCTAACTAGTGTCCTTGTATCTCTGCTTGAAGAATTCTTTAGAATTGCCTGTAAGGAAGACAGAATGTTCATGAATCCTCAGCTTTAGATGTTTGTTGAAACATTTTTTAAAACCACAGTCACTTCTCAGGATATCTTTGCCAAATGAAATGACTTTTATTGACGGTATTTTTTTTTCTCGCTTATTATTTCAGTCTTTCTCGGTCTTCAAGGGTTCTGCCAAGAAATCTGTTAACAGCCCTAAGAATATTCTTGTATACAAGAGGCTTTTCGAACCCTTTGATTATCAATTTTTTGTCTTTTATTAAGGACTCAAAACAATTTGATTATCTTTTGTGATATTTTAAATTTAAATGACTTTCAATTATTCATGTGCTTGATATGTATATCAGTTCAGAATGAAGGTGTATTCTGCCATCATTCTTAAAACTAATTTTTGTACCCTTAGTTCCCCTTTGTTCATTCATAATCTGGAAGATGGTTGTTTTGGTGGAGACTGTCAACTCCCCCTTTTTTCTAAATCCTTTCTTATGATAAAGACATTAATGGTCACCAACCTTCATTCTTACAGGTTCTTACTTTTGTTTTATGTATATACTTTTGATAATTGTTATTGTATTTTTGCTTTTATTTTTCTTATTCTCGTTTTACTGATCTAGTTCTTTATTTAATTTCATGTTATTTATATGTTTTTCATATAGTTTATCATCTGTGATCTCCATGTAGCTCAATATGACATTGAAACATCTGTGCAGTAGAAAAAATGAAGAATGCATATATAAGTAGAATAGTGGACAGCTTTAAAAAATGCATTGTGATATCATTAAAATTCAAAATTGAGTATAAATTAGAAGATCTCACATTAAGAAATAGAAAAGAACTTTCCACAAGATCATAGAGAAAGAAAGAGATAGAAATGGAAAGATAGTAACTACCCTTCTTTAATCATTTTTAGGCTGCACAAGCTCACTTTCTCCACGCCAACTAAGATCACTACTTTGGTTCTGAATTGTAATGACTTGTATCTAGGGTTGACAAAGATAGAGTGAAATTACTTTAGTTACCATCTTTGATACATTTATTCTATTTTATTTTATTTCTTGCATCAGCAATGTAGTAAGACTTCTCCACTGCTCTCCTGACAGCACTTTTACCCTTTGCTACTTGTTTTTCCCAAGGCATATATTGCAGAAATGATAATATAATGCTGTTCTTCTGATAGCTTCCAGGTATTGTTTAAATATTTTTTCTTTGCTCTTGTGAAAAGTTTTACTAATTTTATAAGATGTTTGAAGTAAGATTTCTCCTATTAATAAGATGAACATATAACAGGTGGTATCTCTTTTTTCTCTAATATAAGATTCTTTATTTTTATAAATTATTTAAATATTTAAATTACTTTCCCAAGCACACACAATACATATATATGCAAATATATATACTATGTAGGCACATGTAATGTGGGAAATTACCAATACGGAGTCAGGTAAAAATTCAAGGGAATTTAATAGGAAAAAGCTTTACTTACAGAACAACCTAGCTAGCCGGTGGGACAGCAGTAAGTATAGCAAGGCAAAGATGAAAGCGAAAGAAGAACCGGCCATGTGAGCATCCCTCACTCTTAAACTTAAACTTCCCCCATGTCACCCTGACCACCCCTTTGCAGGCGTGGTCAGGCACAACTGTAGCCAGCCCCTAAGTAGGCGTGGCAACAGCATCCCCTACAATTCCGCTTTTAGTCTAAAAGAGGATTAAAACATAACAGTGTAAAGTATCCAAAATTAACAAACATAAAGGAGAAATATAATAAGATACAACAATCTGCTTATGTCACATCCTAACTATCTATGTTAACTAAACCCTAAAGTCATCTGAGAGAGGTGTCCAAGCCTGAACACCTCCTTCCAATCCCAACCATAAACAATAGGAAGCTAACCCTAACTAGGTATATACACTATCCTAAGTGACAACAATGGGGAAAGGGGGTGTAGCATCCTCCAAGTTACTTTCTGTTGAAATGGGATGATGATAGTCATGTGGGGTCCTGTAGGAAGAAAATGTTAGTGTAGTGAAAGTCTTGAATGAATTGCATCCAGTCCATGTAGATGGGATACACTTGTTTGAAGATCTCACTTGCAATCCTCAACTTGATTGAAGTCAGTACCCATCTCTGGCAGGCATGTCCCTTGAAATGGAGTAAGTTTGATTCAGTGCAGTCGAGGAGGTGTGGCCCATTTTCTTTCTGGGGTGTCCAGGGATTGCTGTCAGGAAAGTCCTCATTGGATGTGTGGGACTCAAACACAAATGTTAGCAGAGAAATCTTTGCTTGTGTAAGCATGCTTGGAAAGGCAACCATGGGAGAATAACAATTATGAGAGGGTATACACCTTGAAGGAAAGAACCAAGAAAAGACAAAGACAGTCACCAAATTCTTCTCTTATTCTGTATTACATCAATTGGCTTCTTGATACAATACAGAAACAACATGCTTGTATTTTAGAGGATGAAAGACAAATCCACCTCTAAATCCAGCATTGGTTTAATTGAATAGGGACTAGGAAATAAAGAGAAATAGGGTTATCAGAGAGACAGCTTTAAAGTTTACTGTTTGGCAGTTTCCTTTTGTTTGTTGGTTGTAGCTACCTTCTCTTCTAAAGTATCTACCAATGTAGTGTCATTTGACTTCTGG